>NC_092048.1:143824085-144124085 GCF_003086295.3 Arachis hypogaea
CTCTTGTTGGAGCTGAAATGTATAGAATTCTCCCCCCCCCCCTCTCTTCTTTTGGGTCATTCTACCATGTCACGCACACTTGTGCCTTGTGTTCTGCATTCCATTAATTTGACTAAATTTTGCCTAATCATTATTCCAGTTCTGCTGGCGCATCGTCTGCAGCTGTTCCAATGAATGTTGGCAGCATAGATGGGTCAAGTCATGGACAAGGCTCTAAAGCTGCTTCTCTCTCATGTGTTGGCTCTCAACAACCATGGACTTCCCTGAGCACAAGTGCTGTTGGCTCTGGTTCTTCAAGAGCTTCATGTAGACCCTGGGAGAGAGGGGATCTATTGAGGCGATTGGCTACATTTGTTCCTTCAAATTGGCTTGGAAAGCTCAGGTTTGATTTGCTATGGTTTTAAATAGATATACATGTTGTAGTCACAGTTGTATATGATCTTCTTTTATTTACTAGTGGTTAGCGAGTTATAGAGTCATTGATGATTCCTGCATCTGGAGGAGAGGCAGTTATTTATCTGATGTCTAAAAATGCGTAGTGTTAAGTATTAATGATTAGCCCGGAGGCAGTTTGCGTCTATGCTTATGAATTATACGAGGAGTGTCTAAATGAAAGAATCGATATGTAAGATTTATTTATTTGTCATTTGTTATCTATGGATAGGAATCTTGTTTATTTTTTATTCGTCTATATGTTATCTTTGCTACTATGACTGTTTTATAAGTAGAGATGAGGCAATCTGAAGGGATCACATGCCCCTTTGGTTTCTTCCAGATCATCAATTCATTGGCTTGTGCTCAGAAAGGTTGGATGAGTGTTGGTGTAGACAAAGTTTCCTGTGAGTCATGTGGTGCTTGCCTGAATTTTACATCATCATCATCTTGGACATCAGCTGAAGGTTGGTGATTGCAAAGTTGTCAAGAAAACAACTGTAGCTAAATGTTTTATAATTTGCTTCCTAAAAATTGTGAAATTGCAACTCTTGTTCTGATATAGTCATTTGAAATATTGTTATATTGTTATTTGAACCAGTTTGTCAAGGATACTTTATTGAGAACTATGCTAAACATCTCTGTTTTTGCTAGTATTCATCATCTGTTTTTAACTTATTTTCTTATTGTAATGGCCAAAAGCTCAAAGTGCCAGCGAATCCTTTGCCAGGCAACTGGATTTTGGCACAAAGTGAATTGTGCCTGGAGAGGAAACAGCTGTCCAGAAAGCCTAGTACAGTTCCCTCCAACACCCCAATCTGCATTAATTGGTGGCTACAAGGATAGATGTGATGGACTTGTACAGTTTACCTGTCTCCCAGTTGTAGCAATCTCTGCAATTGATTTGATGTGTGTTACTCGAGGTCCACAGATTGAGCGATTTTTGTCCCAGCTTCAGAATTTTGTGTCAGGAGAAGCAAACTTTAAACAGGAGATTATATCAGAGCTTGAAAACTCTCATGAGGAGGCACACTGCTTATTTTCTCGTGTAAGATGTTTATATTTTTTGTCTACTTGTAGCTGTCAAATTGATCCTTAGGTTACAACTATTATAAGCTAATATGCTTCTCTTTCTTCTTTTTGGCAGTCTCAAAAGCTTATAAGCCTTTGTGGTTGGGAACCCCGGTGGCTTTTAAATGTCCAGGATTGTGAAGAGCACTCTGCTCAATCCGAAAGGAATGGACATTCTTTTGGCAAGAATCAACTTCATCGTACTCAAGATCCAGGGCTGAAAGCAGTTTCTGCTTGTGCTAAAAGGGACGCCAGAAAGGGAAAGGCTTCTCTTAAGGAGTCTAGATTTGACTGTAGGTCCCCGTTGCTTGACTGTAGCTTATGTGGTGCTACGGTTAGAATTTTAGATTTCTTGACTGTTCCTCGTCCTGCTCGTTTTGCACCGAATGCCAACAGCATAGATATTCCTGATACCAGCAAAAAGATAGGATTGACTCGTGGAGTGAGTGCAGCTAGTGGAATAAGCGGTTGGGTTGCAGCTGATGATGCCGAGAAAGATCAGGTCGAAGACCGTGATGAAGTTGCAACAACAAATGAGGGTAAACTGTTGGCAAACTCTGATTTGGATTTGAATCTTACCATGGCTGGAGGGTTTTCTTTTACTCCTTTTGGAAGGACAGCAACATCTGAAAATACTCATGATGAAGATATGGGAAGGGATTTGATGATTGGCCAGCCTTCAGGCAGTGAGATTGGTGACCGCGCAGCTTCATATGAATCACGAGGGCCAAGCTCTCGTAAGAGAAATCTTGAAAAAGGGGGAAGCTCAGATGACAGGCCAGTTCCCAGGTTGCAGCAGCAGGCTGATAGTGTTGAAGGAACTGTGATTGATCGTGATGGTGATGAAGTCACAGATGGTGGACAATATTCAGCTGGTCCCTCAAAACGTGCCCGTGACTCTGATATTTTTGACACACATTCTTCACCACATCAAAGAGACTCATCTGGTGCTGGTCCTAGTCATTCGATGGGTTTTGATGCTTATGCTTCTGGTACTCGAGTTTCTTCATTGCATCAAGGTAATGACCGCATAATCGGAATCCAATCAGCTAGAGACTCAACCCGTGCATCTTCTGTCATTGCAATGGATACAGTATGTCATAGTGTAAATGATGATTCTATGGAAAGTGTTGAAAATTATCCTGGAGACCTTGATGATGCCCACTTCCCCTCCTCTAGCACCCATGGCAATGTGGACATGAATGAAACATCAGAACTGAATAATAGCAATCTAGCTCAACAGAGTACTTGTTTTCAAACAGCAACTGAAGCTGTCCCTGGTGAAGTGGGTGTCAGTAGTACAAACTATGGGGAAGAACTTTTCAATGCAGAAACTGTGACTGCTCCAGCACGAGATGGAATCAGTTTTGGAATTAGTGGAGGCAGTGTTGGAATGTGTGCTAGTCATGAAGCTGAAATCCACGGAGCAGATATATCTGTGCACAGAGCTGATAGTGTTGTTGGCGAAATGGAGCATAGAGTAGAAGATGCTGAAAACAGGGAAGGTCTGTTTGATAGGCAAGGGAGATGATGTCTCACTCTGGGTCAGGAAGGCGCAGACAGTGGATCGAAAATTGGTTGTTCTACAAAGGCAGAATCTGTTGAAGTGGTGAAAAGATTAGTCAAAACCGCAATCTACCACCTGCTACCAGTAGTCATCCATCTCATTCTTGCAATGCTAATATATATTCTGCTTGTGAAAATACCAAGGAAGAGATCATTAAGGATAGTAAATCATCGTTCACCAACAAAAGTGGCCTCGAACCAGATTTTGCTTTAGCAAATGGGATAGGTAAGCTCTGTATTTCAATGTTCTTGACTTGTTTTACTTGTTAGTTGTTACCCTTCCCGAGTACATAAGTAGGTAGAATGTAGAGGTGAAATCACAAAGATGGATTGAAGATAGGTGGTGGGTACAGATGGACTCCAATGGAGACTTAAAAACTGACTTAACAATTTCATTAACACTAACTCCATTAGTGTAATTACAGTTTCATTACTTTCCAAGGTTTTAACTAGTGTTCCCTTTAATTGTAGATGTGACTGATTTGCTTTTACTAATTTTACTAGATTTTACTGCTGTATTACCACTCCCGAACAATCCATATAAACTTGAAATGGTATCGCAAAACTTAAACTTTCTGCCCTTTCTGTTTGATGGGAGATAAAAGCGAGCCTGATGTTTGTATTTTGTTGTGTTTCTTGATTTGTTTTGATCTAGGGTCTTGTATCACATTAGTATTTGACCAAATTACAGTACAAGTAGATGTTCATGGCTTAATGCTTTATAAACACAACATCTCAGTCAATTTTTTATTATTCCTTTTATTTCTTTTCCTCTTTTATAACCCTTTCAACAATGGGAAAAAATGTTCGAATTGTAAAAATTGAAAAAATTGAAATTTCATTATAATTGACAGACAATTGGTTACTCTCTGACGTTTGACTGTTTATTTCTGCTTGCTTGATCATTTGTGCCTGCCTGAATATGAGCTGTTGTGAACTCGGCCAATGTTTTGGTTGAAACCTTAACGAAAGGAGTTGTGTGAAATATGGTGTTGACTCATTAATGTAGAATTTACAACTGGATAAAAACATCACTTCCTTAGAATTCCCCATCATATGTCTCAAGGTTCTTCTATGCATCAACCAAACATGTTCCTTAGTGGGGTGATGGATTTTCATACCATATCGGAAATGGATATTCTAATTCATTCCAAGGCCTTGTTGCATTTCATCAATTAGTTGCTACATACTTTTGGGGGAAAGCCACTAACACTGCTAAATTATTTAGGGCCTCCAAAAGGAGAAAGTAATTATGAAGGTGGTGTAGAATTTGATCCTATTGCCCATCACAACCAATATTGCCCTTGGGTGAATGGCAATGTTGCTGCTGCTGGCTGTGCTAATTCTGTTCCAAGCACTAGCAGTGATGCAATTGCACTCTGCGGTTGGCAGCTGACGTTAGATGCTTTGGATGCTTTGCGGTCTCTTGGGCACAATGCAATTCCAACTGTACAATCTGAGTCTGCTGCATCCCTTTACAAGGTATGTCCCATTCGGCAATTGATTTTTCCATTATCCCTCCTAGCTATTTATTTATTTTGGATTGATCACTAAATTTCCAATTTTGGTAGAATGGAATGAATCTTATTCAGAATGTGAAGTTTGATTTTTCACTTTACTGTTTTTTAATTTCATGTTGGCAGATCAATACATACTTTCTTTTATCTTATTGCATAAATGCAATTTGTTTATTATTTGGTTCCTTTTCGTGTACTAGTTCACTGAATTATATCCAGATAATAGAATTTTTGTTGGATATAAAAGGATGGAAGCATTCTACATTGCTAGACATGCATATTCAATCATCAGTATGTTTATAGAAAAGTAGTTTTACAAAAATGGTAGTAATTAATAGTAGAGAGTGAGAATGACGCTGATCAAACTCTTGGCCAGTTACACATTAAGACTCATGTACTTGTTTCTGTAATGAATGACATGTTTCTGCCCTTGAATATCTTCCAGCAGAATGATCAGCAAGCACCTTCTCAAAGCTCCTTCGCAACCAATCTATGAGCAGAAGTCATGGTCAACTCTGAGATTGGTGTGCTTTTTGCTTATTTCCATTTGCTTGTAAGTGTTTCATTTTGCAGTCTATAAATATGATATGCAAGTGTTTTACTGCACTTCTTAAGATGACATTGTTCCTGACTATTTTGGGTGACTGAAACTTAATGCAGGATGTCAAGGCATGCTACTCTAGGTATATTTCAAAGTCTCTGGGTAGAGATTTCGAGGGTCTAGCAGACTTTTTCTTTTTTGTTCTCTTTTGCTGTTTCTGTGCAAATAATCGTATACAGATAAATAGATAATCAGTTGTTCAGCAGAACTTATAGATCTCGTGCATTAATATGCATGGTCAATTAATTATGTAGAAGACTAAAGCTTTTATGGAACAACTTCAGTTTGCTTCGAGATTCCTAGTTAGAGGCATTTAAGTGTAAATACTGTGATGATGTATTTGCTTTTTATAATAGTTTTCTGTTATTTGTTCCTTTTATTTATAATTTGTATCACTGGTGCGGGATTAATGAATTAGTGCAACGAATAACAATCGCAGTTTCTGAAAGATTTCCCCTTCTATAATATGGGCATTTTTGCTCTGTCAATGTCATCGTTCCATTTATCTACTGCGATGGATATGCATATCCAATTTTAAGCCGATCAATTGGGCATTCATCTGTAGTTGAACTGCAATTTAGTGGTTTTAAGTCTTCTGCATATCTCATTTAAGCTTTGATGTTTCATGTTTAACCTTCATTGTTTTTTACTACCTTTGGTTGAAAAAAATTGGGGAGGGGTGGGATTCATTTAGATAAATTATCCATCCATAATCAACTCATAATATTTGCACATTGTTCGACAATTTTTGTGCACATGATGCATTAATTTACCATTTTATTCAATGACGTTTTGTGCTTATCTATGTCACGATAAATCCATTCGGAAAAAAGGGATAAAAAACTGAGGAAAATAATGTTAGTTAGGATGCACTAAGGTGGTGTATATTTTAAGAGACTAGAAAAAGAACCCTTAATGTTGTGTGGGTGAGTGTGTTGTGATACTTAGGATTGGAAGTTGTCCAAAATTATAAAAAATATTTAGTTTCTAAACTTTGCAAATATGACCAAAAAAGCTTGTAAGTAGTGTTTATTAATTTTTTTTTCTAAAACAAATGATCCAGTGTTGTTTTTGGGCTATTTCAGCACCAAAACCAAAATAACGTCGTTTTACAAATTCTAGCATGACATTTGATTGTCTATGTCAACGCTTCATTAACATTTTTGGGTCGAAAAATTGTTGCAAGGAGCCAAGGACTAATGTGAGTCACATTTACAAATTTTGAAGACTAAAAAAAGGTAATTGAAATTTCAGGGACTAAATTGAAACTTGCGTATAAGTTTAGGGTTAAATTGAATATTAACTCAAATCTTCATATTTATCTTGAATTAAACACAAACTAAGACATAACTCAGTCATGTACACCTTTTTTTTGAAAAAGTATAGGTGACTAACAATTTTTTTGAATAATGTGTGAACAATGTGAATTAATAGGGTTAAAAGAGTAAATTTAATTAAGAGCATTAAATTAGAATGTAATGTATTTTTATTTGATTGATGGTTGTTCATGTTGTTTAGATAGTTATTGTTTACTTTGCATTTCCTTTTTTTTTTTTAAGTTAGGAGTAAGGCTCAAACTCGCAACTTTTAGGTATAAGAAGACTGTCATTTGAGCTATAACTCGTTGGTCAGTCAAATACACTTTACATCAAATAAATTACAGAGATTTAATTTAGTTTAATCTTTCGGTCTCAATGTTTTAGTTTCAATTTTTTAGTTTTTGTCTTTTAATTTTAGTCTTTTTCAACGGTGTAATACAGCTCTTTTCAGATTAGGAAAAAAATAGAATAATAGTAGAATTATTTTAAGGAAATGTTAGAGTCAAATGCTTTAATAAAAAAAATGTGTGCGCTACTGTTAATTGTGATTTCCCGTATTTACTACACTGTCAGAATCTCAAATTCTATGATACATTGCTTCAATCAACGAAATGATATGTGGCAATCTATTTTCAGCCAATCAAGTTTGAAAGTAATCTCCACGTGTCATCCCATAGTGGCATAATATTAGGATTTCATTGGAGATATTATTACAGGACAATCATCCCCCTTTCCACTTCCACCATACCATGTCAGGTGCTGCTAGGGCGGTTGGAGCGGTTGCTCTACACACTTCAATGTGCACCTTCTCATCCTCCCATTCCCACAGACCATCAACAACTCCTTTCAATTCTCACCAACCTAACACAAACACTCATCTCACTAGCCTCCTCCAAACTCACCCACTTTACCCTCTAACAACTGCAAGGCTCTCTCTTCAATTCAAAGAGAAAATCCTCTGCCTTGAGATCATGGGCGTTGATGCTGGCAAAGCATTGTCCCAGAACCCTGCTCTAACCACAGCTTCAATGGAATCCATTCAATCCATTATCTCCTTCCTTCTTTCCAAAGACATCCAGCACAAGGACATTCCTAGGATCATTTCCATGTGCCCCAAGATTCTCACCTCTGACATTAATGCTCAGCTTGACCCAGTTTTTGACTTTCTCTCACAAGACCTCAAAGTCCCGGATCATAGCTTTAGGAAGGTTATCAATAAGTGTCCATACTTGCTCACCGCCAGTGTTGTAGATCAGCTTAAGCCAACTTTGTTTTATCTTAGAAGATTTGGCTTGAAGGACTTGAAGGCCCTGGCTTATCAAGAACCTGTTCTGTTGGTGTCTAGTGTTGAGAAATCCTTAATCCCTAAGCTGAGATATTTGGAGAGTTTAGGATTCTCTAAGGATGAGGTTAAGGATATGGTCTTGAGATGTCCATCATTGCTCACTTTCAACATTGAAGTTAATTTTCGGCCCAAGTTTGAGTATCTTGTTGGGGAAATGGGGAAGAAACTGAAGGAGCTGAAAGAATTTCCCCAGTACTTTTCTTTTAGTTTGGAGAACAGGATAAAGCCTAGGCACATGGAGGTGTTGCAAAGTGGTATCAATTTGCCTTTGTCACTGATGCTTAAGAGCACTGATCAAGAGTTTAGGGAGCTGATAGAGCAGGGGTGGGTGACACTCACTGATGAGAGTATTATTTTCTGTGTATATTTATGTACATGAATTCAGTGCCAAGTTTGGATCTTATTTTGTTTATATATACTTAACATTCTATGCAATAGATTTCTAATTCTTTAGTATAGGTTCCTTAGCATTCTAGAGCAAATCTTTGTTTGCCCGTATCAGAGGTTCACCAAAACTGATGAAATGTAATCTTCCAGACAGCAAGATAATAATGTAATTCTGTATGTTTCAATTGAACTTGCAAAGACGAGCAAACTTTTTCCTTACTCTAACAGCATCTAATAATGTCACATTTTTAAACAGAAACTGAATCTTGGTTCCATGTCATCATATACAAATCATATACTAAGATCAATCAAATAACTTCCTATTAAATACATCATAAGTAACACCTAAAAGGGATCAAACAGCAACTAATACAGACATAAATAACAAAATAGTCCTCGGTTAATCATTTGTACAAAGGAGCAGATGCTTTCAAAATTCAAATATCATGTGTATCTACTGCATGCCAACAAAAACCTTCCATTATTCCAAATTTCTAGCTTGGGGTTTGCCAAAACTGAGTGATCAGCAATTTCCATCATCTGCCTCTTAAAAATGAAACATCCATAGATATGAATGCTGCCCATGCATCCTGTTCCAAAATAGATAATGTTAACTTTGGTATCGTTCCTCACTCTATACATTAGTGTGCAAAGAAACATAATGGCAGAACCTATCTATATGTGATATATAGTTTACACACCTGAAGAATGGAGAAAACCTTCTCTGCTACATACTTCTGCAAGACTGTGGCTCCTCTTTGCTGAAGTTTGTCAGGATGCAGGCATAACCTTGCTTTCTGATAAGCCTTCTTCACCTTTGAGCTTTCTATTAGACTCATAAGAGGAACAGCATACCAGCCACTCTCAGGCCATAGAACCTAGCAATTGAAACATATAACCATGTAAGTTCTTCGTCTACCCGTGCATGCCAATGGTTTAAACAGCTCCAAAAGATTTAAGCAAATAAAATTTTACATGATGCAGTGTTGAAAGGAGTAGCCGGATGTCAGTTTCTTTGCCGGATGACCACAACCTTATGTCTCTGTCTAACTCCTCTGTTTCCGTCAGTGGTTTCTGTAGAAAAAGTGGAACTATTATATTTACTGGGTAGTGTTTGGAAATTTAACTGCTTCAACAAACACCAAATGTTAATTTCGGACAGAATGCATGTTGTAACTTGCAACAACTCATTTCTATTAACATATCCTCATTCTTAGTTATTGCAATTGGATTATACACATCATTCTAGTTGAATAGATTCTACCGTTTGTTTTCTTGGCCAAGTTATTTTGTCAACTAGTAAAATGATCAAGTCGAAATGTAATTTAGTATCATCAATTTAATATATATTACCTTGGGAGATTCAACTATTTCGATTTCATCATCATGGCATTCAAAGCTTCCTGCATTATACAGTCAGATACAAATAATAAGTGTCTGCTTTTGTCTGTTCCAGTGTATCCAAATGAGGACATTGTATGAAAAAGCGAAATATTCAGTTAGTGAAGACAATGAATCACCTTTTGTTTTAGCAGTTTGTTCATTGCTATCATTTTTACTGCTTGATCCTTCATCAGAGCTCCCTGATTGAAACTTCTCTTTGGCCCATGCAATTGCTTCATCTATGGCTGATGCTTCACAATCTTCCCTCCTGAGATTGGAGTTGAGCTCTATGACATAGGAGCTCATAACTTCATCTTCGTCCTCATCATAGTCGTCATCATCATCCTCTATAATTTGTTGTTTAAGCACACCATCATGAACTGAATATTTTGCTTCAGGCTCTTGACGGAGTGAAGAGACAACAGAAATAGGGGAATTGAGCTCCCAATCATCGGTAAATCCTTTGACGCTTTGATATGAGTCATATTCAAAACTGATGGTTTCTGGAGATGTGACTCTTCTTGAGGATCCTAAATTTGAGCTTTTGAAGATTTCCTTGAATTCATTATCAGGAAATTGAAATTCAACTGACTGAGAATCGCATGGAGAAGTTGGTACCCCATGGTTATCCGGGTATTCCTCAGGCATCATAGAGGATGAGTTCCATCTCCATGGAACACTGATTGGCCTGTAAAAATCACTGTAGAACTCTCAGATTCAGAATCCTTGTTACCGTATTGCCAAAATTTCACAAATTATGTTCATCTTGCAAAACAAAATAACATAACTTGCATTAAGATTTACTTATTTTTTTTATTAGATATCGTAAAAATCATTTATTACAGCATCTTCACTTAAATAAATAAAGAGAAGCATAATTTACAACACTTGTATGTATACCTTTTCTTAATACGAAAAGAATATTTAAAAAAAGTAGCACTATAACATTCTTCTCAAATAAATTCACATAGTATTATACATTACTGTAAAATAAATTTAAGTATACGAATATTTTCTGGCGAGGATGTAACCAGGTTACATTCTCAAACAATTTAACTGCATAGTAGAGTAACATAGTCAAATATATTCACCATACTCACCAGTATACCTAACATATTCACACAAAAGATTTATCTTGTGCTTGTATAAGACTAAGTTATAAACATTTAACAAAAGAAATAACCATGGTTAATCCAATAAAAAATAATGAACATAATCATCAGTATATCTATTGAATTGAACATCTAATATATCTATTGTTCACATTATTTAGTATTCTGATTCTCTACCTAGTTAATCACCATTCACAAAGGCCATACACGTCAAAAGTGCAGTAAAATAAACAGTGGAACAAGCAAAAACATTGTTTCCGTTACAGGCTACGTACCTCAGCTTTGAAGCTAAACCAGACAGTGCCACGTCATCTCCGATCGCCGGCCGGCGAGGGCTCAGCTCCTCCGAGCTCAGCACCGACGACGATGTCCCCTTCGATTGCGATCTTGACCGTTCCCTGGATCTCCGTTCGTCGTCTGAGCCAAATATGTCACTGTAAAACCCGTTGTTCCTCGCCGATGGAATCCTGAACACAGGCAGGTTCCGACCACATCTCGTTGCCGGAGAAACGAACTCCGGCGGCCTGAAAACCTCCTCGTAGAACGAGCTTCCGGAGTTGGAGTATTTGTGCGCAAGGAGTGTCCTCGGCGGGCCGCCGAAGACGTCAGCGAAGTCTTCGGCGGCGTCCACCGCAGGTTCGGAGCCGGAGAATATGGAGCGGCGCCTCCACCTGTCCTCCACCGATCTCCGTCGAGGGAGACCCCGCATTATCCCCGTACCAATTCTGCATGATTCGTCCATTTTTTCCTACGACGTTCTCCGGTTCCCTTGCCGGATATTGACCGGAAAAAGAAAACACAGAGCAAAGCTTATGCTTAGCTTTCCTTTCTATCTAGCCATGTGATAAGGAGCCTATGCTTTTATATGGAAACAAGCCAGAATTATTATTATTATTATTATTATTATTATTATTATTATTATTATTATTATTATTATTATTATTATTATTATTATTAAAGAAAATTGAAAATTGTCACTGATTGACTTTCACTCTCTTTTGCTTCAATCTCACTTTTTCAACTAGAATTCATCATTCACTTTATATAATAAATTTTCACTAGTAAAGTTATTTGTATAGTGATTATTAATTAGACGTTAAGAAGGTTTTTTTTTTTTTTTACTGAAATGGCTAGATGAATGTGAATTTTTGTTGAATTAAATTAATTATTTTATCTGCATTATGAAGTAAGCATGATACTGACAGTTATGATTTCATCACATTTGTGTCATATTATTAATTTGTGAGAAGGGGGTTAGTGATAATTGAAGGAAAATGTATGTTTATGGTGGAATTGTATTGAAGTCCCCACAGACATAATCATGAGTTGTGTGTTCCCTTTTCCTTCCTTTTGCACCATGCTTTTGATTCTCTTTTTTCCTGTGGGTCATGGCATTTTCTGTTAAGCTCTTGTTTGTCTTCATGCACCGAATTAATCATGCCATGATTTTGGTATGCATGGATTTTTCAAATTTTCCTACTTAGGGAAAAACGAGCTAAGAAGATAAAAAAATTAAATAAGATCAGCATGCATGGATTAAGTTAAGTATCACAGAATAATTATTGCTTTTAATTGTCAGAAAATGTGGAGTTGTGTGTATGGCTGAAGAAGAAAAAGTTAAGAAAAGGTTACGTTGGCCATGGGATAAGGAGGGTTTGACACCTCATAGGGGACAAGGCATGCGTTAAATTCATTTTCAAATCAAACTTATTCCAATTAGTGACCGTAATCAATCACTTTTTGAGGTCAGATTTATAGTCATCAACTAACGGTGTGCCCTTAATGATTCTCTATATGTATTATATATCTTCATTTTTCAACAATTTCCTTTTATCTTTCTCTATTTGTATCCCTTGTGGAGTGTTCATCAGAAGATTCAGGATCCTCAATGTTTATTATATATTGCTTAGGATTGAAATAACATACTAACGTGTGCTTAATAGTATAAGAAAATTATTGTTAATTATTTGATTTTCAGGTGAAGTAATTTGTAAGTTATTATATTATCTAATCAATATTGGCCTTATATATTTGATGAGGATGTGGTCCAAAAGCACAATCCAATCAGCTACGGATTAACTTTATTATATTATATATAGCTATGGGTGGGAGACAAAACAGAACATTATGTCTTATTAAACACTAGATGATGTAGGATAATCATAGATCAATGCAATTAGTTCTATCTGACTTGGTCATCATTTATTTGTATAATAATGATCTTGTCAATGTAGCCTAAGTACTCATTATACATATATAAAGCTATTAGGTAATATTATACAGCGCAAGCTACACAGTTGGTGTTCATATTATATTACTATGGATATGGAGTATGGGCACTTATTATACAAAATCATTTTTCTCATTCATTCGATATTTGTATAATGAATAAAGTATATTTTTTGTTTTAATTTTGTTTCAAAGATTTTTTAGTTACATTAAAGAGGAGTGTTAAGAATGAGTAAGTTTTGTAATTTGTAGTCATCAATTAGTTATTATTGATGTTTTTAATGGTATGAGATTTTATCCAATAGTATGAGATTATTCATTTTTCTTTTGTTTGACCAAATTTTAATAAAAATATTGCCCCTAATCTTTTTTTATATTAAATATATTTCTGATGGTTAATTTTTTAAAAAATTTAGCACTAACTAAATATCAGTTTTACAAAAACTAGCAAACTTTAATATAAGCAAATTAGATAGAGTTGTCATATATTATTACTGAATCAGTTTTAAACATTTTGAAAATTTAGTCATTAAGAGTATATTTGATGTAAATAAAATTTTTTAATTTAAGAAAAAAATTGAAACAAAATAAAATTTAGAGATATTTTTAAATTTTTGACAAATTTCAAGTACAAAAAATATATTTTACTTTTGTATAAATTTTTATTTTTTACTTTTTATTAGTTATTTTAATATAAAAAATAAAAAAAATACTCAAATAAAGATAATCTACATAATATTATTCGTCCTTTCTGATATATGAGATAGAGATAAGAATAAGATAGATAATTGATATGTACAAGAAACGCTGTTCCTACTTACTAGCCCAAAACATGACTAATGTATATAATCCTCTAAAAAAATATGACTATGGTATATATAACATGTGAAAAATAACGTTGATGTGCAGTTTATCTATCATTTCCAGCTACATTTCTTGGATGATGTTCGAAGAAATTGAAGAAACTGACAAAAGAGCAGCTGTAGGTGCTTTTGCTATGGATCGGATCGGATTAAAATTATGCATTATTGTCCGAAGATGCTACACATCATATATATGTATGATAATAATATGAAGGTACAATATGCACGTTTTTAATTTGATCCCTAGCTAGCATAATATCTAAATTCTAAACGGTTCCCTATCATATAATATCTAAAATCACACTATTTTGTTAGTTCTATTAATAAGCATACACGAGTCACGGTATTTATTAATTGCCGACGATAATTCACAACCATTCCGTGAATAATTGAATATACATCATGATCTGTCGGTATGGTTTATATATAAGATTATATGAAGCTGTTGATGATTTAATTTGTTTCTAACTGAAGCATATAAATGTAATTTACCTCATACTCATAGGATTGTGCATGAAGATGATCCATTATGAAACTTGGATTCTTTATTTTGTAATAAATTAAGATGGTGATCGTTCTTAAATTCATGATGACTCTCACCGTAGAATAGTATATATACTACTATTTACGTAAGTATATATATTGTGTTTATTATTAGTTGCCACTTGCGTCCCTTGTATTGACGTCACAGTTTTGAAGACATAATACAAATTAATACGATGGAGAGATTTTTCATCAAAAACTACTATGCACACATGCTACTTTCTTATGTATTGATGATGATTCCTCAAAGTTAATAATAATAATAACAATAAAAATGTAATTGGCACATGTAATGAATTGAAGAAAGTTAACGAGTGTAGCTGGGGCCGGGCATGGTGTTTTTCTTAATGGTGTGACGAATGATGAGAAAAGGCATAATGATGGGAGCTTACCCCGGAAGCAAAAACACGATACACCGTTTGTTATGGCCCTTGCATGTGAAAAGTAACCACCATATACTATATGTATATTAAAATTAGTTATCAGTCACCAATATAACATATATGTTAAAATATAAATATATATACAGATTAAAAATAAATTAAACCACATATGTATTTATACAAAAATATATTGATGATTAATTTTAGTAGCTGATTTGTTGTCTACAATGATATTTTTGGAAAAGTGAAAAACCCTTTCTGATTCATGTCCTTCCTCGTTCGGTTCAAGTCAAACTAAGATTTCCATTGTTTCACTTGCGTGTATGTCTTTTCTTTTCTCTTAAATGATGGTTAAACTTTCAGCATGGTGGTTGCAACAAATTAAATAAAAAAGCAATAAAAGTAGCAGCTAAACAAAACATTTTCTGATGAATATATAAATATATATCTTCATTCAAATTGATCCCTACCACCACCTCCATATGTAGCTCATGATGATAATGCATCAAGGGCCAAAAGCTAGCTTTTTTCTCAATTCTCATCATATGTCATACTTTTAAGAGAATGCCATGCCATGCCAGCATATTTGTCCCACTATGCTTCCACCATATATAAATCATTATATGATAGTGGTGTACACCATATCATGATTGATCAGGCATGCATTGATTTACCCGTTTCATCCTCACCTTACTTTTATTTCCTTTTTGACTCACCTTATTATTGGTTTATTTAATTCCTATGCTGGGAAAAAAACACAATGCTTTCCTTCACCTTTGTTCTCCAAAAACCGGAACATATATATAAGGAGTTATTTAATTATCAAAATATTATTTGTATACATAAATCAACTACTAATATATTTGTGTATAAATATATATATATTATTTAATTATTTTTAATATATATTTATATTCTAAATTTTTAATATATATTTTATATTGATAATTAGTGATTGATTTTAGTATATATCTAATATAATTATTTAATTATATGCTTAAAAGTATAGTATTTATTGACACTTAATCTTCAATTTAAAATATAAAAAAGAAAAGTTTAAATGTTAGAGCATTACAATAATAACCAATCACAACAAAACTAAAAAATTAATGAGATATATATGAATATGCAGAAGATATATATATAAGATTGTTTTGAGTGTTTAGAGTAATATTTTCATGTATCTAGTCTCTGCAAGTTATGATAATTAATCTCACACATAAAATAAATATGTAAAAAGTAATTAGTGACTTAAGGAAGAACTAATAATTGAACGGTGATTATTCTCACATTTGAAGTCACATTATAGAAAAATATAGAGAGAGGCTAGTAGTTAGGTCAGTTACTTTATTTTTAGTTTTTTACAATTATAACCCCAATGGCCAAAACATACATAGGAGGCTACAACCTACAAGAGTGAGAGTCATGATCAAGTTAAAGTATACACTAATGACATCACTCAGATAATTAGCTTTAACACATAGGCTGTCTAAGTCTATTTACAAGTATGGGACACTAACAATAAGATATAGAGATATAAAATTATAAGATGAGATATATATAGATATTTAAATAAAAAAAATTATATTTAAAATATTAAATTAATATATTTTATGTCTTGATAAAAAAATATAAAATATTATTAAAAGATACCATTTATTGTTTATTTTTTTATTATTTTTATTAATCTTTTATAATTTGATTTTTTATTATTATATTTTACTTCTAAAATTTTTTAATGAAAACAAAATAAAAAATAAATTAAATTTTTATAATTTATTTAATTTATTACTAAATAAAATATAAAAATATTACTTTTTATATTTTTATTTTTTATGCCTTATTCTTAGTATCTTATTTTGTCCTATTTTTATACTAAATAGAACCATATAGAACTAATCATAGAGATAAAATCACGAAAGAAAAAAAAGACTGTGCCTCAAGTATTGGCCATAGATCTATTATCTATGTATCCTAAATCATATTCATCATATTCACCTATCTTATTTCCTTCAACATATTCACCACCTAAACTCCAAATTATGAATCCATCTTCAAATATACTTATCATTTAGCCAAACAAGTTCATACCAAAAAATATATCTTTTCCCAGGGATGACATTATTCATCCCAAACCCAGTCACAACCACCACTCTAACCCAGGCCTTATCCTCTCTAGAGACCAATAAATTTTTTCAGAGAAAGTACATTCACTAATCCTCCTTCAAAAGATAAGGACATTAAAGAATGATCACCTGTCCCGAACTGGACAATTAATGCTCTCACTTTGAATGATCAATCAATTGTTGGAGAAATCACTGATGAATATACAAAAGAAACCACTAAAGATTCAGTTGAGTCTGTTGAATGGTTCAAAAAAATTATTTGGCAAACCTTTCAGTAATAGTTATGGTCAATCCAAAAGAAGAAGATAATAAACTAACAACTTCAGTTAATCCTCCACAAATAGGATCTTTTGAAGTAAAAACTTCTAATAAATGGTTCATCTTTGATAATATTTTACTTTCAAGATACAGAGAAAGGTTGAATGAATTTGGTGCTTGGATTGAAACCAACATGAATAATCTAAATCTTTCAAGCAACAAGTCCTTGCATACTTCATAAATTAAATGACTGACAATCTTCGTGAATGGGTTAACAACCTTTCTGAATATGAAAGACTTCAACTCATCAATAGTACTTTTTCTCAGTTTTTGGGAGTATTACACCAAGAGTTCCTAGGAGATATTACAATCATTCAGAAAAGAAACTTCCAAGAGTATTTTGAAATGAAATGATGCTCACTCAACAGGAAAGACTTAGAAAAGCATTACAAGAGGATGGCTACTAAATATTATCTTCTTAGAGAAAATAGTAATCCACCCCTCAAACAAGTCTTCATGGCATCCTTGCCAGATGAACTCAAACCAAAACTACAGCGAATGATGATGACTCTTCGTAAAGAAGTAGCTACCACCACCATGGAAGAAATATACCAACTAACTCTAGTTGCCTTAGATAAGCTATGTAAACAGCAACAAATGTTTAAAAGGCTCACTCAAAATTCAAGCAAACTCAAAAGAACATGCAGTAAATCCTATCTGAAGATCAAATGTAAAGAACACAGCATGTGTGAGTGCAAGCCAAAACAAAAACACATTGGCAGCAACAATGCAAGACGTTTCAACATAAGACATTCAGAAAAGGTAGAAGAAAGCAAAGACTTTTCCGTTATTTCAAAAGAAAAAAAAACATCCATAGCAAGAAGACAAACAAATGCTTTATTTGTGAAAAACAATGTCATTTTGCTAAATCATGTCCCAACAAGACAAAGAAAAAAAAATACTTTAGTCTTTAATGGATGCAGCGTCCATAAAAGATGAAGAAGATCTTGAATCAGTACTTGAAGAGTAAGAAGACAAAGATGGTGATACCCAATATGTTTTTCAAAACTCTTATCCAAAAGAAAGCAGCTCAAAAGATTATTTTTCATCAGAAAGATCAGTCTTTACAATATCTTCCATTACTACAATGATTCCTAAAGGACTGAAAATTTCGAAAGAATGACTTGGATATCTTAGGTCCTTGGGAATAAAGCGGATTAATGGTACCCCTCGACCCCATTTTTATTTAAAGATCAAGACTTCTAAATATGACAAACCATTGAAAGCTATTGCATTGATGGATACTGGATCATGTGCCACCATTCTAAATCCACATGTTTTACCCGCAGAAATGTGGGCACCTTTTCATAAAAAAATTTCAGTAGCTAATAAAGAAGTCTTCACCATTGATCTAATTTCTAGAAAATCCATAGGATTTGAAATATTTGCAGGCCAGACTACTTGGTTCAGGGTATTGAAAAGTTATCTCCTAAAAAAGGATGTCTTGTTTGAATTTGATGCTTTTTATCGAATCCATGGACCACAAATCAAGCCCACTAGGTTGAGTTACAAAAGATAGTTCTTACCTTAAATAGGGATACAAAGCATCTTTGAGATTCAAGAAGCTCCAGAAGAATATAAGGAGATCCAACAACAACTCCTCAATACTTGTTGCGACAGTCATGATCAATTCAACCACCCTGCATCTTTGTGAAAAAATCCAAATTTGTACGTTCGTCTTCCTTTCAAAAGGAATGAGGACATTGACCCAACTAAGGCCACCCACTCCGGGATGAATCCTGAAGATCTCAAATTAGCAAGAGTTGAATGTGCAACTCTTCTTGTCCAAAGACTCATTGAATCAACCAATTCTAATTGGGCATGTCAAGCTTTTTATGTTGAGAAAAGAGCTGAGCAAAATAGAGAAAAAAAGAGGCTCATTATTGATTACAAGCCGCTCAATGTCTTTTTGCAAGACGATAACTTTCCTTTACTAAGAATTCCAGTTATCACACAAAGGCTAAGTGAGACAAAAATAATCAGCAAATTTGATCTAAAAATTGGATTTTAGAAAACTGGACTCCATCCTGAAGATAGATACAAAACAGCCTTCTATATTTCTGAAGTCCAATATTAGTGGACAGTAATGCCATTTGAACTCAAAGTGGCCCCATCTCTCATCCAAAAAATAATGATCAAGATCTTAGAGCTCATTTTACATTCCACACTCATTTACATTGATGACATTCTACTGTTCTAAAAAAATAATGAAGCCCATAAGACATTCCTAGCCCAATTCACTCAAATCATAGAAGAGCAGAGAATCATGCTGTCATAAAAAAAGAGTTTTATTGCCCAAACAAAAATTTAGTTCTTCATGATAGTTTTTCAAGACGTATTTTTTCAACCAGTGAATCATATTGCTAAAGAATTTATCCATTTCCCTTATGAAAACATGATCGTCAAACATGTTCAATAATTCTTAGGAATTATAAACTACATCAAAGACTTTATTCTAGATGTGACCAGACACACCAGCCAACTGTCAAAACTCTTGAAAAAGAAACTCCCACCATAGAGACTTAAATAGACTCCCAAAATTTGAAGAAAATAACACAAGACCCTCCTCCTTTAAAGATTTCTAGCACAGGAACAAAGATACTAAAAAGATGCCAGTGACGAATTCTGGGGAGCTGTGTTACTTGAAGAAACTAATGGAACAAGATATTACTGTGCGCATGCTAGCGGACAGTTCAAAGAATCAGAAAAACACTACCATATGCCACTTACAAAGAAATCCTTGCTGTCAAGTGTGGGATAGAAAAATTCAATTTTCACATCAGTTCCTATTATTTCACTATGGAAATGGATAACATCTCTTTTCCATCAATGCTGGAAATCAAGAAAAAGATTCTGCCAGACTCTCAGCTCTTGCGATGAAAAGACTGGTTCTCCCGTTATAAATTTAAGGTAAAACACATAGAGGGACATGAAGACACTCTTGCTGATTTTCTTTCTAGACCTATCAAAGAACTAATCCTGAAACTAGTCATTTACATCTGCACAATGAATATCCACTTATTAGTCTCTACTCCTTCTATCAAAGACAAAAGAAATCAATCCTCACCATCATCTGCCATCTTATCACCAAAAACCATTTTCCTCCACAAAAAAATTCATCCAATATTCTCATTTACAACAGTATGGTTTGAAAGCCACTACTGTTGAACAGTATATAACTCTGAAAATTCCGCAAAAACTCATCCAAAATTATCAAGTCTAAGGCTACACCCATTTACATCTAGGAGCAGTTAGGCTTGTTCTAACTCTTCATGGAAAAAGATCTCTTTCTGTAACAGCCAATGTTACTCTTTTAGATAGTACTTTCAAGGATTATCAATATGCCTTGATTGGAGTGTTGGTCACTATACTTTCAAACGGAAGTGTTATTCTTACTATTACTCCCAATTTCACCATGAGGTTATCAGACCCAACGATACCTTATAGATTGAAGATTCAAATACAGCTAGTTGAAGTAATCCAATACTCCAATGCTGAACAGGTTACTTTGCACCACCAAGTCCTCTACAGAGTCTAAGATCATGCTCTTGATCTCAATCTCCCAAACACTACAGGAGAAACATTATGCATGTTCACTAATAATGTCAGAGGACCAGCAATTATAAACATTCTAAGGATGATCACCACTGAAGAACTTTCTTCTATTATTCTATTGGAATGGATTATTGATTATGAGAAAGCCTTTTCCAAGGAACATGTTGATATTCATACTACAGCTCCACCAACTCTTACCCACAATAGTGATGGAACAGTGACTATTGTTTTTCAGAAACTAGGAGTAGTCAAACAAACTCTCCTGCGAGGATCATCTTTCAGTAGGATTAATATGATCTCTCCAGTTCGAGTACAAAATACTCACAATCAAGATGATTCGCCGGTGCATTTCTATGAAAACAGAAGACTTGTCTATGTTTCTCATATTAATGGCCATTTCATTTGATCCCTCTATGTATGACCCTGATTGTGACTGTGCTGAGCAATGAAGTGACACAGATGATGATGAAATGTCCATGTTTAGTAAGTTCTCTCTTACTTGCTTTGACTAGTTCCACCTTCTTCCTCATATTAAACCTGAGGCTCTGATACCACAGGAGTGGATCTTCAGTACTTCAGGAGATCGATGCTACAACACCATCATGCTTATCCCTATCCATCACCATATCAGTTGAGATTTAAAGGGTCCGAGCAAAATTTGATGTTATAAGATAGAGTCCTTTTTTCACTATGAAAAATTCCTGTGGATCCTATCTATGCCATATTCTGATGAGCAGGATTCTCTGAAATAAGAGACAAGTCCAGAGCATACTTAATGACACTAGATAAGGAGGAAGGAAATAATACTAGTTAAGCTTTCAGAGAGAGAATAGAGATTTAGAATATTTTGTGAGATAGGAAAGGATGAGTATATTACAATGTTACAACTGAGATAAGCCTCTCTTTTTATAGAGGTCTCTGATCGACAATCATATCTTATAGAATTTAAACAAGCCTATTATACAATGCCAACTGGAAGATAAGGATAAGCATTATCTCTTCTTGACTTAGTTTGATAAGTGATAGTGGCTCGTGTCTGAGAATCTTCTGGAACATGGATGAATTCTACTAATTGATCAATCTTATTCGCAATGATTTTTTTTAGATTAGAGAATAAATGATCTACGCTTAGTAAAGTAGAATGATATATGAACTCAGAAGAGGTTAAAAATGATGAAATGTGCATGTTTAATGAATAATTTTTTAAAAAAAAATTTTTGTGGTTGGATCTCCTGATTTTTAAAAAGAAGTACAAATATAAATTTTAACCTTTATTTTTTATTGTTTGAGAATGTAACTCACCATATTTCAAATAAAAAAAGGATGAAACTAGAATCTTTCAAGTACGTTTGGTTTATGTTTTAATTTTTTATTTCTATTTTTAGTATTATTTATTTTTAAAATTTTATAAAAAAATATGAAATAAAAATAAAAAATAAAATTTTATTATTTTTATTTTTTATATAAAATTTAAAAATAAAAAACACTAAAAATAAAATAAAAATAAAAAATCCAAAACGCATCCTTAATTTACTATCAATTGAACTCTAAAAAAATCAAAGTCAATATTTTTTCTATACAGTAGCTACTTGGATTGAACACAGAACACCTAATCAGTGTTTAAAGATCGAACTCGGAAGTCCAATGAAATTCAACTGTTTCATCTTTCTTCATTGAAGCATGGCGGCAACTGTGTCGGTGAGTGGTGGCTCCTCCTCGGAATCGGCATTGATATTCATGGGGACAGGCTGCTCCAGCGCCATCCCCTATCCGAGGTGCCTCATCTCTCCCTCCCATCCTCCCTGTCACGTTTGTTTCCAATCGCTCTCTCTCCCTCCCAACCGAAACCCTAATTACAGGTCACCTCTTTCGTTTTCTTCCATCTTACGTCACTCTTCGACGCTTGCAATCTTTATGCTCATTCAGGATGCTATTGACTGATCAGGTGTAATGCGTCCCTCTTAATCGATTATTGCGAAAGCGACGGCAATCACAGCTATATTCTCATTGATGCTGGCAAGACCTTCAGGGAAACGGTGCTTAGGTGGTTTCTTCATCATCACATTCCAAGAATAGATTCTGTCAGTTGCTCTAATCACCCTGCTCTCACCATCCTTTCATGCTTGCAATTTATGTTGGTCGTTTTTTGAAAGCAATTCATTCATTGTTGATTGCATTACAGATTGTTTTGACTCATGAGCATGCTGATGCTGTCCTTGGATTGGATGATGTTCGTAGTATTCAACCAGTTAGTCCCACAAATGATATTGATCCTACTCCCGTATACTTGACTCAGCATTCAATGACTAGGTTCTACATCCTGCTTTTGCTCACGTTAAATATACCCTGCTCTTTTTCACTCTAGGCCTACAGGTTCTATATGTGATTGTGAATGTTACTATTTCAGTACTATTTACTTTCATTTGATATTATGAGTGCCTTTTGCTTTATGGTAGTTGATTCCATGCTTTAAATGTTTGCAACAGCTTGGAAACCAAATTACCTTATTTGGTAAAGAAAAAACTCAAAGAAGGGCAAGAAATACGAAGGGTAGCTCAATTTTCCTGGAACATAATTGCTGAAGACTGCAATCAACCATTTTTTGCATCAGGCTTAAAATTGACTCCTTTACCAGTTAATCATCACAACCTTTGTCATTAATGGTGAGAATGCAATAACCCTTTTTTTTTATTACAAGGACTCCAGCACTTCATTTCTGGATGTAGGTAATGCATGGAGAGGATTACATCTGTTTGGGCTTTCTCTTTGGTGACAAAAGTAAGGTAGCTTATTTATCTGATGTCTCACGGATTCCAGCTACCACAGATTATGGTGCGCTCCAAATTACTTTATTCTTGCTTTGATACATGAATTCGTTGCTTTACCAGTGTTTTCTATTTTCCCTATAACTGTGCTAGCTAGGATTTCATTTATCTCTGTTTTAATCAATTAGTTTTACACGTGTTTTTAAACTTTGCTGTTGTTTACCTAAGAAGAATCTATTCTGAAGTTGCATTTTTACATCTAACTGAGTTAATATTCATTTTACAGTCATTTCAAAAAGTGGGGCTGGACGGTTGGATCTTCTGATATTGGATTCATTGTATAAGGTCAGTAGTGCTGAAGGAACACAAAGTGATGAATCTGTGTAAACTGTATCTATTCTCCAGTCATGAGTTTTTCTTTTTTTTTTTTTTTCCTAATGCAGAGTTCCTTGTTTTTTTTTTCCAATCATAATTTTCACAAAGGAACTTCTTGGGCCTCACATCATTTTGGCATACCTTATGTTCATATTTCAATATAGACAATCTTGTAGAGCTCCAACTTATTTTATTGGATATTCCTACTCTTGCCATTTCTGAAACATGTTAATTCCATATTTTAGTTTTCTTTCTTTACATTCCCAGTGATAGCCGTTCTTCTTGATATTCCTCTTTGCATTATGGCAGACTGGATCAAATAAGTTTCACCTTTGTCTTCCACAGGTTAGTTTTGCATTTTACAAATGATGTGTTCTCATTATCTATAATTATACAGGTTAGACTTTATATCTTCCCGAGGCAGAGTTCACATCATTTGTGATTTTACAGACGCTTGAAACTGTGAAGATGTTATGTCCAAAACAAGCCCTACTGATTGGAATGAATCACGAGTTTGATCACCATCAGGACAATGAATTATTAATGGAGTGGTCTAGAAGGTACATTGCTTGTCCATCTTGACATAGTAAAAGCTTAGCTGTTAAAAATAAATCAGGCGAAGCACCCATGGTAACAAGATCATGTGACTTTTGTTTAAGTCTCAACTAGTTATCTTTTGTCCTTTTGACGTGTTGGCAAATGATGAGGTTGCTTCTAAATTGTGCTTAGGGAAGGAATTCTAGTGCAGCTGGCTCATGATGGTTTGAGAGTCCCCATAAACTTATAGTAAGGTAATTCACTATGATCAGGCACATCTTTATAATCATACTTAATTATCTTAGGAGCCATATTACATTATATTATATTATATATTTTTTACTTGCAATATTTTTTTCTGGTAACAGTAATTACTATTCTTTCACGCTTCAGGGTAATGCATGTGGGGATTTGCTTAGTTCACGGTTCGTGCTTTACAGTGAGTTCGAGTTCAATGATGCATGCTTTCTTTGCTGGATTATATGCAAGCAATTGTTGGGGAACAATCCTAATGCGAATCTTTCTTCTCCCTTTCATATTATATAATTATATTGGAGAACACTGAAATACTTTGTGACATTGTCTTCTGTTTAATCTGTTTATACTGCAGCCAGAGGAATCTAAAATCCTTAGTGTAAAAACTGCTTTGTTAATTCGAATAGAATGGGATCCTACCAAGGGATTCGAGGATAGAAGTTCTTCATACTAGCTTTTTGTTCCCCTCTAAATATGAGATTATGATTTTTGTATGGATGATAACAATTTTGCCTTCATTTTGAAAATTGTTTTTAGTATACTTAGGATGTGTTGGTTGAGGGTTAAAAATAGGCTGAAAATTTTTATAGGTGAATTGACACGGAAGTTTACACATGAAATCGATCAATCAAACTTTCTATCCTCTTTAAATGTGTAAGCGGATATATTTTTATCAATCATTAGTAAAAATCAAATCAATTATTCGTGTAAAATATATATTAAAATATAAAATTGTATATTATAAATATGTGAAATAATACATATATATATATATATATATTAAAATATATAATGCTAATTTTTATACTTTAATAGTTAAAATAGTGAGAATAAAAACAATCCACTACTACACTTACATAGTATGATTTAGTTATTTCTTACATTTTTTATTGGTAATGTAAAGTTTTTTACAGTAGGTGCATAGAGACTAATTTTTAAAATAGTTACTTAAAGATATTTTTATAAAAATAATCACAAATATTTTGCTTAAAAGATTAAAAGTATTTTATAGCAAGTGTTTCTTAAACAATTTCAAGTTGAATTTGTTGACTAGGTAAAACCTTTCAAAGTCATGATTGCGTAAGTCAAACCATGCGTTGATGATTTCCTAAATCATTGGTAATGCTTTCTCTTTAAATATTGTATATATATTATAGGCAGCGTTCACCGCAGGGTCATAATTTATTTCAATTATTAGAGCCAATTACATCGTTTTGGAGAAATTTTGTGTGTTTATAATTTTCTTTTTGTCTGAATTACTTAAAAGTAGAAACAGAAAAAGGTAGAATTTTTTTATTTTTAAATTCTATATCTAAAATTTAAGCATCATAAAAATCACTTTTTTAAATCTCTTTGTGAGTACTGAGTAATAAGGTTAGTTTATGTGCATAATATAATTGAAATAAATATACCGGGCTAGCCCACTTGTATGGTGATTTGCATGGGATATGTTTATGCAACTTTATTATATTACAATCAAGAAAAGTATATGTATGTATTAATTCTTAAAAACAAGTAAAGGTTTGTTTGGTTTTTGTGGTACAATGAATGCAAGCATCCTGAATCAGTCAATACACGTGAATGCCTTATTCCATTTTATTAATTCTGGTCGTCAACTAAGAACAATGAAATGCCAATTCAATTGAATTCAAAGCACCCTTTGCATTGACGATGAAAGTCTGCGTGCCTTGTGGTTCATGACTCTTAAATTTATTTATTTCTAATTAATATTATTATTATTATTTGTAGTTCACAAGAGGAGAGGAACTTGAAGAGGGAAGACAGAAGAGAATGATGACATGCTCTGTGGCTTTCAGCAACAAGGATTTTGACCTAAGCTTCTTTGTTTTCAAGCCTACTGTAGTTATCATCGACCATCTTGTTCATGCGCTCGTCCACTTTTCCTCATACACTCACAACCTTGGTTCTGTCCAAAGCTCTATTTTTAGGAGCATCCATGGAAATATGGTCATGCTTTT
Source organism: Arachis hypogaea (assembly GCF_003086295.3). Lineage (NCBI taxonomy): Eukaryota > Viridiplantae > Streptophyta > Magnoliopsida > Fabales > Fabaceae > Arachis > Arachis hypogaea. The sequence continues at coordinate 143,850,747 of NC_092048.1, forward strand.
TTCTAATTTCTCTTCTTTTTTATATACTTGTCTTTGTTCTTATGTGTGTGTTCTTTCACTGCCTTCTAGATAGAGCATATTTGTTTCGAAATTTGAGTATTAATTTGCACAACTCATTTTGTACTCTGTGATGCACCCCAGATAGTTATAATTTTCATTTTCTGATATGAATTTGTTCAAAATACAATATAATTGGATGAGAATTTCTATCTATCAAATGTCATAGACATAGCTCCATGTTTTTTAGTGTAGCATCTAGTAATGGCTGAATGAACTTTGAATTTGTCAGTGTTAAACTCAACTCCTCTGTTCCACAATTACACATGTTTCTCTGCTCCGTTATGCTAAATATTTATGTGCTGTAATCAGATCATATGGTGCAGTGCATGGAAGAAAATGTCCAGTGACGAAAAAGATAGGTTGATGGAAATCCTTGTAAGTTTGACCCTTCACTTCTGCACTAGATGAAAAAAAAGGAAAAGAGGCATGAAATTCTGATGAAACTTTTATCATTTATGTGAACTAAAACCAATGAGGCACGTGAATCACAATAATAGTTGTCTGTTCTGTTACAGAATTAGTAAAAGAAGAAATAGCAAAGATTTACAACAGATAATTAGTACTAATTATTTAATTCCTTAGATTATTATGTGGTTACAAGTGCATATTCAAGAAGGAGAGGATTCCTGAATAAAAATTAGACAAATGAATTTATCCTTATTCCTTGCAGAAATCAATGTTAACAAACGTAACAAGAATGGCTGTGTTAGTTGAACACAGCTTCCTTGATGCATATGCTGGAGAATCAAGGGATGGTTCTTCAACAGCAGAAATTTGTAGCGGCGACATAGTTTCCATCAACACTGGAGTCACAACTGCTAAAGACCTTAATGATCTCTGCTATGCCGTGCTAGCAATTTTCAGGTGTCGCTTTGCGAAAGTAGAAGGCTTAACTGCAGGCCTTTGCTTGAAAGGGCAAAGCACTCCCAATGTGGTTTGCATTCATGTCTGGAAATCTCTACAATATTGTTACTCATGGGTCCTCAATAACAGAAAATGGATGATACCATATCTTGAACGCTTCTCTATTTTCGACATGAAATATGATATTTTCCGAGTAGTGTATGTTAGTGATGAAAATGTAGTCATTCCTCCTTATGTTTCTCCTCATAATATGTTAGCAAATGATGAGGAAGATAGTAGACAAGGACATGTTATGCAGCACTGAGAACACAGCATTCAATTCAATCATGCTGCAAAAGTTTCTATATTGTTTAATTTCTTTGAAATATCAACATATGAATGATAGATTTAAATTAGTTCTGTTCTCTTTTCTGCCTTATGTTCTTTTCAATTGTTTAACATGCATCTTGATTTCATTCTTTTCAACCTTGAAATGCTATTGGACACAATCCGAAGGTTGTTGCTGTTAGTTGGAGTAATTTATTCACTTATTTAAGGTACTAGAGAGTTAAAATATTAAATATCACAACTCTAAACTTGCTGATAGTAATAATAAGGCTAGTTAACTTAGGTATGACTGAACAATATTTATTAGATTTTTTGAAAAATAAAAGGATGATTTAATTTAGTAAGTGGTTATGCTCAGGGAGGGAATTAAATACAATCTTTAAAAAGAAATTAAAGTGGGGTTGGGAACTTGTAGTAGTGTCCCCTGCAATCTTTCAGAATCTTGTAGCAATACTACTATATATCTATATGTATATGTAGTTTTCTCTATTATTGCTCTACTATTTTTGTTAGTTTTGGCCTTTAACAACATTTAATACCCAAGACTTGCAGTTGATAAAACTGTAAAACTTCCGAAAAGAAGAAAAACAATTATACCTTTGCTATATACTTTTAATAGCAGGACACAACATCATTGTAGTTGTTTCAGTCCCATAATATGATTTAACTTTTTGTTATAATATAGATTTTGCTTCTGAGAACCAAAATTCTTATGGCACCACCGTTTGTGAAAATGTAATGGGATCATTTTGCATAGGAAAATTACTGAGTTATGTTTCATCTATTAACATTTATTAGGATAATTTAAAAGTGACATCATTCTATTAATGAATAAAATATAATCTACTTAAGAAAAGAAAAGAAATCTCCAGTAGTAATAACTTAAATTTTCCTGGTACATGTGAATTACAAGTGCAGTTAACAAGAATTCTACCTAGCTGCTGTATTTAATAGTGGTCCCATCACATATAATTTTGACAGTTTATGCCAAAAGAAAACCAGCTTCATTAAGAGTATCTATAATTAGCATGTTGAGTGTGAAGCAAGAGATAAGGTAGGCTCTGAAGATTTTCATATGTGAACGTTCTGACAATACAAAATGTTCCTTTTTTTGCCCTCCAATTTAAATTCACTGCTATACAATTCTTGCTATGATTGTTAGGCCATGGTCCACAGAATTTAAGTTACTATGTTATCCAATACTAGAATAGACAAATAGGACACATACCCTCAACATCAACTGTAATATTCTCCGGCCACCTATCACACCATTTCTTTCACTCCTCTTCCTTTCCAAATTTTACTATCTTCCAATTTACATGTCCTTGTTACTGACCCATATAATCTAATAAAATCTAACGTGCATTCCTCTGATAAATTCATTCATTTTTTCTTTAATACAATGACCCCTCGGATATATAATATATGTAGCTGTTACATTATACCCTGCACAGCTAAACATGAATCAAAAGCAGCTTGAGCCACTACCTTTGCTAAGCAGCTTCCTTGGTTCTTCAACATGTTCATCATCAGAACTAAATCAAAATCTGAAAGAAGATGTGACAGTGGCCTTGCACATTGGGCTCCCTGACAATTCCCATGATAATCAAAATGTAGAACCTCTCCAAGCTCCAAATAATTACTGGATACCAACAGAAGAGCAGATTATAATTGGTTTCAGCCACTTCTCATGTCCTGTTTGCCCAAAAACCTTCAACCGCTACAACAATCTTCAGGTGAAGTTCAAAGCTTGTTTTGTTCCATTCATGTTATAGAATAATAATGCATGGAATGAATGTTGTGCAGATGCATATGTGGGGACATGGGTCAGAATACAGAAGAGGGCCAGAGTCACTGAAAAGAACACATCCAAGGCCATTGTTGGAGATAGCATGCTACTGCTGCAAAGGAGGGTGCAAGAACAACATAGAGCATCCAAGAGCAAAGCCTCTGAAAGATTTCAGAACACTGCAAACACACTATAAGAGGAAGCATGGACCCAAACCCTTCTCATGCCGCAAGTGTGCAAAGAATCTGGCTGTGAAAGGTGACTGGAGAACTCATGAGAAGAACTGTGGCAAACGCTGGCTTTGTCTTTGTGGCTCTGACTTCAAACACAAGAGGTCTCTTAAGGATCATATCAAAGCTTTTGGCTTTGGTCATACTCCCTTCTCTTCTTCTTCTACTTCTTCTTCTCATTAATCTTATTATTTATCTTCAAAATCTTCACTCTTAAACATTACTGCAATTTCTTCTTCCCAATTCATGCATACGCTTTTCTCATTTTATGACCCTTCCCACGTACATAATGGTAATGCATAGAGTTTTTTTTGGTTGGATGGGCTTTCTACTTTTTGGTCAAACTTCTGATGTAGTCATTTTATTGTCTCTAAATCCGTAATAGTTTTTGGTCATAAAACCCATGATATTTAGATGGGCCGTATTATGGGCTAGCTTAAACAGTATAACATTGCCTTTCAGTTGAATATAGAAAAAAAAAAACTAGTAGTAATCAGAGAGAGGCCAATGAGTCGCAACTCCCATGGCATATCTTCCCCTTCTACCTCAAAATTTCGGGTTCAAATCCTACCAATTGTAATTGAGGAGAAAAAATTTGGTAAGTGTGTAAGAAGCGTGTGGAAATTTCGGGTTGAAATCCTACCAATTACAATCGAGGAAAAAAAAAGTTGGTAAGTGTATAAAAAGCGTGTGGATGTATTGTGTAGTACTAAAAAAAAAAAAGAAAAAGAAGAGAGAGAGAGCATAGAGTAATCTATAAAACATCCTTAACCAGATTTCAGGTTCAATCATAATTTGGAGATAGAAAAATTTTAAAACTTTTAAGTAAAATATTGCTTCTATCAAGATAATTACAAGTCAAACAAAAATTAATTACTGTACTCAATAGAAAACACTTCAGTTTTATATATATGGCAAAAAATGTCATAATTTCTTTTAAATCATTTTCATATACGGTAAATCTATGTTGTTATTATTATGAAGTCTTATCTTATTAGACTGGAAGCGAAAAGAATTTTAGATTTTTAGGTAGCGTTTGGTGGAGACACAGATACTGAAAGATTGAGACTGAGAGACAGAGACTAAGAGACAGACTAAAATAAGTTTTAGTATTCTGTTTGGTGCCAAGTGAGAGACAAAAATTGAAACAAGAATAAAATTCTAATTTAATTTACACAAAGGATAAAATTAAAATTAATTAATTAAAATGAGAGTATTTTAGGTATAAAATGTTATTAAAGTTTCAGTCTTTGTTTCTAAAAATATCAGTCCCCTGTGTCCCTACATTTTGGAGACACTGAAATACTAAAATTTTAGGGACAGAAACAGAAACTTTAATACAAACATAATACTGTGTCTCAGTCTCTGTCCCAGTACTGCAAAACAAACGCTACCTTAGTACACATCATATTTAGATTGAAAGCTAATTATTGATTTATAGTTGAAGCTTAAAAATTAAACCGCCCTTGGTTAAAGCAATGAATGTTGAATGATGTTCTCATTGTCATTAATTAACACATGGTTGCTTAAGTTGATCACTTGAAGAATTATAATCAAATGCCACACTTTTACGGGCACCTTTGAAAGTTGGTAGCTTTGGTATTCATTCTATATATAAAGTCACATTCATTTAATTAAATAATTGGGGCCATCTTGATCAAGTCATGATGATTCTGATCTTAAGATTTTGGAGGCAATAGAGTTTAGATTTGGCATATTCATTGATAATTTCATATGCTTGCAAAAGCATATAAGCCATCATTGACTTCAAAGGCAACCCAAATTCCTTATTTAATTTCTTCGCAAAAAGGGAATTATAGCAAGAGCATGATAGGGAAGCTTTTATTTTCCATATATTAGAAAAGAAAAATGAACGACAATGGTCCCCAAAATCTGAAAGCTACTACTCTCTTGTTTTTCACCCAGTCAAAGCTCTCAATTGATTTTTAAGCATAAGGTGTCCCAACAACCTTAGTATTCTGATCTGTAGTGTAAAATGAATTGCCACAAAGGTCCCCACATAATTTTCTTCTGGATATGTACGTACCTTACAAGCAAATGGGATATTTTCTCTTTTATTCCAGAGGGAATAGAGTTTTTTAGTTAAGATTTTTCTTAATTTGAATCATCTAATAAATAATATTACATAATTAGTAAATATTATTATATTTTTTGTCTGTGTTTAATCAATAATAATTTACATTTATATTTACATAAATTTTGTATATAAAAAATTATATAATTTATTTTTATATTTATTAGAATTTATACACAGAATTAATATAATTTATACTCATATCTTTCAAAAATTTTATATATAAATTAATACAATTTAAAATAATTAATATTTATGTTGGTCAAATAATAATAAAAAAATACTAAAAATTATTGATCTAAAAAATTTCTCTTATCTAATAATTATATTTTAACTCATAGTCTTATTAACAAGAGTGTTCTTTCTAAGAGTTTTTTTTAAAGATATCAAAAGTATAATGTTTGAATAAAAAATCTTAATTGTTTGAGTTTTTATGTATTGAGAAAACAAAAATATTATTTGTATATTAAAATTAGCTATTAAAATTAGTTATTATATATTTATATATAAATATATATGTTATTTAATTTATTTATAATATGTATATTTTAATATATATTTTATACTATTAATTAATTTTAGTACATATTTAATATGATTGTTGTAAAAAACTAAAATTTTCAATTTTATTTTCTTAGCCAATGTTTTTAGAGTATTCTTTAATTAAACATGTATGTCAGATTAGAGTTAATTCCAGCTTTAGATATAATATCACACCCTTAAATAATTACTATTAGCCAGTTACTGTGTATTATCTTAATAAATAAATAAAAATACATACGGTAATATCTATTAATAAACTACTTATCTTAACACTAATAAAGTGAATTATAGAATTATTTCGTTTAATTTTATTTTTGAAGTTAGAAACTAGAGAGAAGGGAGTGAATATGCAAGCGTCAAAAAGTTGAGAAAGGAACAAAGATTCTGTACCATACATAAAAATGAAAAGGTTATGGAAGCCCCAACATTGCACGGTTCCATTAGATTTTGATTATTTATGCTGCCATTTCAACACATACATACAAGAGTGTAGGGTACTACTGTAGTACAAGCTCTCATCTCACCTCTCTAGATTCTGTACCAAATAAAATCTCGTTGGATCGGACGTATATATCCATCACACTAAACCATTCCATTATTTACATGAACTAATGTGATAATAAATCACATTATTATATTGAATTATTATTTTGTGAAAGACTTTGCAAAATTGTTGTTTACCTTTTGGGGAGAAACGTTAGGCACTATTAGAATTTATTGTTTTTAGTTATTATTTAATTATAAATTTAATTTTTATAATTTATTTATTTTTTATTTTAATAATTAAATAATATATTTTATTTTATATTAAATATTAATAACTAATTAATAATTAAAAATAATAAATTTTAATAATTTTTTAATATTTATATATATACATTATTCTATTGAATTATGAGTCTAATTTTAATGCATTAAAGTATTTTATATAGTGTATTATATCTGTTTTTTTATAATTATTTACGTATTTAATATAAAAAATAATTATTTTTATTAATATAATGTTATGTAATTAAACACACATATAAAAATTATTTTATATTGGCACTGTATCAAAATTAAATTTTTAAATTATTTTGTTAAATTAAAAAAATCATTTTATAGGGAATAAATTCCCTAGTGGCTAGGTATAGTAGGTACTGTAAAAGAGACATAATTGCCAAAGAGGTGCATCGATGGAATTATTATTATTATTATTATGTAGAAGATACAAGATAGCCATTAGCAAGAATTTTTCTTTTTCCTTTTTTTTTTTTTTTTAGAGCAACCACAATCAACGCAATGCCCAGACCATGTGCCTCTCAATCTATTGTGTGAAAATGACTTGCCATGACTTTATTTATTTTTTCTGCTGACATGTTTTGTGCATTCCTTCCTTCACCATAAGATGAATTTTCGGACACTTTATTTATATATATATTTTCATATGGAGAAATGCAAGAATAATCATTACTTTGTTAATGGGCACTCAATATCCAGAAATAAGAAGAATTGCCTCATATAATTAATAGCTAATTTATTTATATGTATGCATAATTGCATATTCATGTGGTAGGGTAGTGCGCAGTGCCACCCTAGTTTGTTATTTTGTTTTGGGAAATAGCTACAATGCCTACAACTAACAACGCATGCTTCATACACCTTTCTTACAATCTGCCACACGCCAACTCCAAATAATTCACCTCACTTGTTTATGAATTATGAACACTTCACTTGACTTATAAAAAAAAACAATATAGTGGTAAAATTTTATTTTGGGAATGAAGAATTTAAAGTATTTATTTATTTATTTTTCCTTTCTCTTGGTACGTCAACTTTGATCACAATTTATTTTTGAAAAGATGAAAGAGATGGTTTGCCTGCGGATATGATATAAGAATTCAAACTAAATACCTAATATGTTTGAACCAAAAAGAAAGGGCATAAAAAAGCACGACCTTAATATGGTGGCGTCTTGTATGAGAAATGGGTCAACTAATTAGGCGAAGTAAATCAATACGTTCACATACAGTGTTTGAATAATGGGTCAAAGGTCCAAACCCTAATCAAAGGGCAAACATTATACACGTCATGATCAGTGGGCCCCACTTACTGCAAACATCCCATGTGAACCACACTAGGGGCCCCCTTTATGGTTATCTAATCTAATCTAACATCAACTTTAGGTTAATAAAATTGATGTAATTAACAATACTCGAGAATGTTTCTTGGGCTACTAAAACTAGAAAATAACATAAAAATTTTAACAGTACTAAAGATAAATTGAATAGTGAATCACCTTATTAAAAGCAAACAAAAAGTATGTGACCTCCCTACTCTTACTAATTACTATGGGGCTTTGTGCTTTAAAAGTTTGATTAGATGATGGATAATGATAATTAAGTTTTCTTGAGGCAAGGGGCGGATTTAACTATACTATGCTGTGGTAAATTATTTGAAGATTCTAAAAAGCATGCATTGGCTATATCTTAATTTTACTGTTACTCATAATATTAATTTGTATAAAAGTTCTCTTTATTAACAATGTAGCATATATATAATCTTTTTTACCAAAACTTTTTATATCTACCACTAAGATTGTTTGGACTTTGAAAATAATAGATCAATATGAGCTGAAAACTCCAATTAATTATTTATCATTATCTCGGTCCACTGTGTTCTGATGTTGCAAGTCAATTTATTGAATGACAATTAATTTTTTCTGATCTCTCCCTTGAAATCATAAAGCTTTACTCAGTTGCACTTTTGAAAATTATGAAAGAAAATTACAGATTAGAGGCAAAATAACAAGATAATAATAATGGATAACGAATGGACATGTTTATATTATATATAGAGAGAGACAGAGAGCAATTTTTTTTAAATGCATAATTTAACATAATTGTATAAAAAAAATTTACATGATCATGGTTACTTCTTTAAAATGGTCCCCGGAATTTCAATAGTATATATTTTTGGATAGGTGCATATTATGGTACCTATATATATTTGTCTAATTTATTAAAATGAGATAAAATTTAATATTTAAACTAAAAAATATAAAAATAAATTATTTTTTAATATTTAAAACTTACCATAAAAAATAACTTTGATAATTTCGGTACCAAAATTATAGGCACCAGAGAATTAGCATTTTGGATAACCACATCAAAACCTTTTATACTCTTACGCAGTTAACAGTAAAAAGTAAATATTACGGTGTCTTTGATATTGTGCCTAACTTACTAAAAAAAGTAAATAAATAATATTTAATAAATTTTAAATATTTTACTTTTTATTTTAAATATTTTATTTTTTACTTTTTAAAAAAAATTAGTCAATTTAACCACCATAGTAAAAAATACTATAAAACTCACCAAAGTAAAAACGATGGATGGATGATTGAGAATTTAAGAGGGAGTAGGCAAAGGGTAAATTGGTCCCTAAAAATGTAAGTGGATTAGGTGATGACCCTGGTCAAGGAAGGAAGGATTAGTCAGTCACATTATAGAATTCCTAAACTTTCAGATTCAGAGCAGAGTCCCAACCCATTTGGCTTCTGAATTCTGACACCCTCTGCTAATTTAATTCTCAAATTTGGTCCTTATATTTATTATCAATTATATTATGTTACATGCACATATATAAAAAATTATTTGCTAAAGTAATTATTTATCTAAAATATATATTAAAATAAATTAAATAATATATATACATAATATTTTTTATTTTATTATTTTCTTCTATTTTCCATCTAAAATCAATAGAATATATATTCTTTATTATACGAAATATAAACTTTACATAGAATAAATTAGTATGAGAAGTTTTTAATAAAAAATAAATAAATAACATATTATGACGTACAGATACTAATATTAATATAAAATACATAAATATATAAATTTAAATTTTTTATAAGACATAAAAATATAATGTGTATATATATAAAATATAAAATATTTTATAGATAAATTATAATAATATTTTAATATTTTATTAATATTAAAATATAAATTAATTTTTAATTATTTTTATATTTTTAATTATATAAAATATTTAAAATATTATTTATTTTAATAATTAATAATATATATTATTTTTAAATTTATTTTAAAAATACTATAAAAAAGACAAATTAATATATAATAACATTTAAATATATTTAATTTTTTTTATTAAAATATAATTAAACATAAAAAAATATATATTAAATAAATATCAATAAATACTTTATTTAAAATATATTTAATACACAGATATAATAAATAAAAAAATATCTGTACTTCATAAATTTTATATTTTTAATAAAAAATAAACAAGGGAAAACGAAAATGATGAGTCTGCCTTGGTGGATGTGTTTTCCCCAGAAGTATCTTTGACTGGCCAAGGGAATATATTCATAAGTATATTATACTATATCCTCTACCTTCCTTTTTTTGACGGGATCTACCTTTCGCTTTACTACATGTATTAATGAGTATATTATATTATTATCAATTTAAACAAATGATAAAGCTTTGCTTATTCCTACCAATTTGTGTTTAATTATTAATGAGTTTATCTTTGTGGGTTCGTGTTACAATTATAATAATAATGAAAGCTATTTTTGCCGAGATTACCGGAAAAATTCAGTGAGCCACACACGGGCGCACCAACATAACAACATTGGCTTTACGCCTTTACTTCACGTGCTTTCACTTTTATATAAATATTGTATTAGACTAGGAATTAGGATTGATTAATATAATTTTGGTTGGGGGTAAAATCGGAAAATGGCGTGCATACATAGATACAGATAAGTGCATCCACCCGTACTGTACTGTATACAGTATACAGTATACAGTATACAGCGACCGAAACTTGACGCAACAAATTCATTGATTGATTCATTGCTTCTTGTGTGCTATGCTTCATTCCTTCATTGTGCAAACCAAGCTTAAACTGAACTGCACTGCACTGCTGCTGCTGCATTTGTTAAGCATACACAGATCTCTCATCTCTTTTCATGGACTACGAGAGGATTCACAAACCTCAGGTCTTTTAATTCCATTTCAATTTACCTTTTGCGTTCTCTTCTTCTAATAATTTGTTAATTAAGTTGTTTAGTTTGTTATGCAGACTGGAATAATTTCCCCAAGTAAACTGAGGATGAAGCTGATAGGTCACAGAAAGAAGGATGGATCCAACAGTAACTCATCCAGAACTTCCCCTTCCAGAATTGATGATGCGGAATTTGTCAACAGCTTACTACCTTCTAACAATGGCAACCCTGACGATGAAGGTCTGCATTTCATTTCTTTCTCTTTCTCTTTCTCGTGTGTGTATATGATGAATGCCAATGACTTCATTAATTCCTTAATTCCAGTTACATCTCCCAGCTTAGAACCAAAGGGAAACGGTGCCACCGGCCTTACCAAGATTCAGCATCTTCAAAAGGCTGATGGTGGAAGTTCAAGCTCTATTCACCCGGTGAGAACAATAGAAGAGGAAAATCTTGATTATGACAGTAATGCTAGCTCATCCAGCTTCGAGTTTGATAAAGGAGAGAGATCGGTGAACAATCCAGCAACAAGATCACTATTGAGGCCTATTCCTTCTAAGTGGAATGATGCTGAGAAATGGATAATGAGGCAAAACACACAAGCTACTGTTTCAAAAAAGAATAATACTCTGCATAATAGTCAACCTAATCGCATGGTGAGGGTTGCTCCGGAATCTGGTGTTTATGATCATAAGTTATCAACAGCCAAGGTGACAGAAACAAAGCGGGTTGACAAATTCTCTTTTGTTCCTTCCGATGGAAGAAATCCGGTACTAGAAGAGTCTTATCCCCAAAGCAAAGATTTAAAGGAAGTAAATGACTTGGACTTATCTTGCTCAACAAGTACACATGATCATTCAGGTATGTTCAATACCACACCTCAGTTATGTTGCAAGTTGCGTTCATTTTAGGGAAAATGGACAAAGCATTAGTGTAACCATTATATGCATACTAGATGTTTATATGGAATTTTGATTTGATTGAATGTAGAGGTGTGTGTGATGCTCTACAGCAAGATGAATTTGTTCATATTTTGCAGCATTTCCTGGAATTCGATCGGTGGCAATGAGAGATATGGGAACAGAAATGACCCCTGTGCCAAGTCAAGAGCCTTCACGAACTGCTACTCCTGGTGGCTCAGCAACTCCACTACGTAGTCCAGCGTCTTCAATGCCTTCAACTCCAAGGAGAGGTGAGCCTGCTCCAACACCTTTGGACAACACAAATGATGATGATTTGCAGTTTCCAACTGAAAATGGAAGAAAACACTTGTCTGAAGAAGAAATGAAGCTCAAGACAAGGAGAGAGATTGCAGCCCTTGGCATGCAGCTTGGTAAGATAAATATTGCTGCTTGGGCAAGCAACGATGACGAGGAAGAGAAAAAGTCTGCTACGAGGGACGCAAATGTGGAACAACAGGAGAGAATTGAATTTGAAAAGCGTGCTGCCCAGTGGGAGGAAGCTCAAAAGTCTAAACATACTGCAAGGTTTTATTTTGTGTTCAACCAAGGTTTAAAATCATGGAAAGTTTTCATCCTAATGTGATTAGTCCGTGTTAATATTTTCAGATTTAAACGTGAGGAAATCAAAATTCAAGCATGGGAAAGTCAGCAAAAGGCAAAGTTAGAAGCAGAAATGAGAAGAATTGAGGTAGTTATTATTTTGCATAGTCCATATACATCAGAAAAGCAAAAGTCTTCCATATTTTAGAACCTGAATGTTGTTTAGTGAGATATGGAGCATTTTTAACTTTTCTATGGAGACAGGCATCATAATTATGCTATGGTTATTTTTTATTTCTACTTGAACATTGCTTGAAACTTGATCTGTATCTGAAATTCTAAATTAACTATATGTCTATCCAATTATTTATGTATAATAGAAGCTTGATAACTGAACAGATTTGATGAAATATTAATATTATACATTGAACATAGGTTAAATCCATATGATTCTCCGGCCAATATTTAATTGCAGTATGTCCTAATGTTTACTTGATTAGATAATATTTACTTCATAAAAATGTTTACATTGCCATTGATTGAAACTGTTCACAATTTAAGGCCAAAGTTGAGCAAATGAAAGCTCAGACACATGCAAAGATGGTGAAAAAGATTGCTCTGGCAAGACAAAGATCAGAAGAGAAACGTGCGGCTGCCGTGGCTAGAAAAAGTCGGGAAGCCGAAAGAACCGCAGCTCAAGCAGAGAACATACGCCAAACAGGGCGAATGCCCCCTTCCAGTTACATCTGTTGTGGTTGGGTCTGATGTATAGACATTGCAATTAAAACAAAATGCAAATCACATAACTGTGTAAGGTATGAGCCATAAACAATGGCAAATGATAGATCTTGTATGTTACTGAAACCCTGTAGTTTTCAGGCACCTGTGTGCAACTTGCTATGTAAAAGTAAAAGGGATTGCTGAATGATGATTTTTACAAGTCACAGAACTGTGTCTGTTTCATTTTTTTATTATTATAAAAAAAATTGGAGGAGGAAAAAAAATAGAGAGAAGAAAATGAAAGAGATGTCTGCTTTCACCTATTGGCCATTGTTTTCACTTCCTTCTTCCTAGTTTCTACTTTCTACTATGCAAAGTTACAAGTTTCCTCTAGTGAAAAGTAAACCATATTTTGTTTTAAGAAAACAATGCAAAGATATGTTATTTGTATTTACTCTTAAACCTTTGTGATCATACCACATGTTAAGTCAGCGTAAAGAGCTTTCGACTACCAGAAAGATTTCGACTACCAGAAAGATTTCAGAAAGAAATCAAGTGAAAGAACATAAGATGAGAAGACACCACATCCAACTCAAAACCTTAAAATAATAAGTTAATGGATCTTTTATCTTATAGATTCTTCATTTTTTTTTTTACTTTCTTCAATATGGGACTAATTTCATACACTACTCCTCACACTTACAACATTAACAACAGCACAGAAGATAAGTAATGGATAATTATTGCCTGAGCAACAATTTTTTACAATATTTAGTTATGACCGTAAGTCGAAATTAATTTACAAAGGGATTGCTTAAACATTAATTCCATGAATCTATATCACAACCTTAAGGGAGATAAAATCTATTGAAACATTAGTTCTATCAATTTTTTTTCTCCTGGCACGGATTGAAAAAAGGATGTGCACAAAATTATGTGTACCTAATGAACGGAGTGCTCCCTGCCTTGGTAAGAATGCACAATCCCTTTTATCCAAAGCAATAGGCCAATAGCCCGAAAATACAAATTCTGAACTTTGGGCTACACTAGTTTCCACAAGGCTGCAAAAGTGCCTAATTTTATGATTCCCAAAGTATGAATCTGGTTCTTTATATACAAGCCAATAGTGAATTACTTGGACCACCATCATTGACTCCTATCAAGGGGACGAGCATATAACAACACCTACGATATTTATTTAGCAGTAACCCCTAAACAAGTTATGTTGTCCTAAATCCACTCCTTCAAGTTGTCTTAACCCAAAGCTCCACCACTTACACAGTAATAATCTTTCTCTTTTGACCTTTTTGGTATAACAAGCCTTTTTCACAATAATTTCATTACTTCCATCTATCCCTCAATCGGTTGGGCTGAACGCTATTTTCATTTTTCAATCTTTACTCCTAACTACACCAACAAAGGCTCTTGTGATCCAAGAAAAAAAAAACACTTTTTTTTTTCTTTTTCCCTATAAATATATCTCTTCAAAGATTTTTCACCAATTTCGTCAATAATATGTACGATCTCTATTGACCCTCGTTAAAATGTGTAATTTAGTGTGCCATAGCCTATAGTATATAGAAATACGTTTACAAGTGTAATATAGAACTAAGAAAAAATCAGCCAAATAAATTCTTTCACTCACTATTTTTTTTAATTACCTTTTTAAACTTGTTCATTTTTTTTTCTCCTTCCTCTCAACACCAGACTTTCACCCATTAGGCCATTATCACCTGTTTTTATTTTTTTAATTTCGAATATTTTTATAATATTCATTTTTTAAATTATTGACTAATTTACGAATTAATTGTTAAATTGATATTGATTCCTGTAAATTTTGATATGTTTATTACTATGAGATAGATTGAAATTCAGTACCTATGATCATAAGAAGTAGCAATAACATATCATATACATTCTATTTCAATGTGAGCATTGCAGTGTACGAGGATCACCCCACGATCTTCATTTCCTGACTGAATTAAATAATTCCAAATAAACAAAAAAAAATGAAGATATAGAGGAGGCATATATGCCTAATCTTTTCATGACAAATGAGTGCATGCAAATGGCATCAATTTCTACAGATTAGAGGAAAGGGGAAACATCAAAGGACGCACCTCAAGCACACGTGTTTAACAAGGTTGCTTCTTTGCTACAACCTTTTTGGTCATGTTGTGGACTTGTGGGTGGCACAAAAGCCACATATATTTGCTAGTACACTAGAAAATTCAAAACATCAATTATGAAAGATAAGAAATTAAAGCGACTCTTTAGATTTAGATCAGGGATTTTTTCACGTGAAAATTCACATGACTTTGTCATGTATCAATTTTTGTTATTGACAAAAGAATATGAGACTCGTACAATGGTGTGATTTGGTAAAATTTTTATTTTTTAAAAGTCGAAACTTCTATCTTTAGTAAATTAAATTAAAAATGACTTTAATACACAGTCTTTTTGAAGAGACTGAACCCGGGTGTGGTTGTTAAGGAGGCATATGATATGCCACTTAACCAAGCCTCCAACCACAAGAATTTGTACTTTTTAAAAAGTTTTATCAAATCAAGCCGTAATCAATAATAAAATCATGTGGAATTTTAAAGTCAAAGAATTAATTGATATAAATGGAAAAATTGCAAGTTGGAACTGAAGAAGCAAAGCAAGAAAGGTAGGCAAGTGGTTGGGGGGTGCCAACCCTAGCTAGTATTGCTACTTATGGTGGATAGTGCCCTACCATGTCACCATTCCATACATAGAAAGAGGGTCTCATCTAATAAGGCAACCCACACAACATGCATCCAAGCAACCTTCAACTTTGAATGCTTGTTTAGGTACACTAATGAAGTAATTCGAGTAAAGGCTACACGTTACGGTATGTGAGACATGGTAACAAACAAACTCCACTGCCAAATCTGCCGACAACTACAAGTACGAAGCTCTTATAGATATTGTTAAGCAGTGTTAATAGATTTTCTATCACAAAAAGTATTCAAAGTTTCAACTTTTTGTCGTTGTTCAGTGCATTTATTAAAGCTTGTCAACAAAGTAGTAACATACTACTAACTCCAACAATAATTAAATTCTTCTGATTTCTCAAAGTCTCCAACAACCCCTGCAAGCTCCAACTTCTCAGATTAAATTATACAACTACAACAAATTGTTAAAAGTAAATAAATAGCATAGGGTGCATGGCCAGATCCAAGAACAGAACAAACTAGGCCATTTTCACATCAATGGAAGTTCATGCTCAATGTCAATTTAAGACACATCACATGGGGTTTTTGGTGTTCAAATTGTCACCAACCACCTTCCACCGAAAAATGTTTAGCTACAACTCAAGAATGGCCAAAGATGTCAATCAATGTGGGTTAATTTAGTAGTTAGCTCATTAGTCCGTTTAAACAAGTGTCGAGAGTTAAAATCCCGCCCTGTGCTTGACCAAAATAATAAAAAAAAAATCTCGCCCTGTATATGCAACAATCCATTGGCAAGTGTCACACCTTAAATGAAGCTCCGATTCGCGACAAACTAGTCATTAGTCTGTCGGGTTGAAAAATACCATGGGAAACAAAAAAAATGTCCATCATCATCCGCAATGTCCTTTTGTTCTATCATCAAACACTGGGCTTATATGCACTAAAAAGGTTTAAATGAAAAGTAAACATGGTAGTCGAAGATAATGTTGTGATAATATATGCCATATAGAATATAGTATCTTAAATCCATATTCCTAACAGGGTAGCACAATGAGGATATGTCATATATATAGTTACAGTGTTCCCTAAGCAGCAACAAACACCAAAATAAAAACAAAAGCAAAAGGCTTGGAATTAAGCTAGACTACAACAACTAAGAGTACCTCTCACCATTGTTAAAAGGTTGAGAAGGAATGGTAATAATACAAGAGAGAGAAGTTGTTCATGGTGACTATCACATCATTCAGAAGTCTAAATTTCTTGGGTCATCATGTCCTGGTAAGTCATCACAGATGCCATTGTTGGCCATTTGCTGCACCTCCCGAGGGGAAAGTATCTTGATGCACCATACACTATTTACAAATTCCCTGTCATGTCAAAGATCATATGTAAGAAATCAGGGTAATAATCATCATTACAAAGAAAAGAATAAAGCATGAGCTACTTACGGCCATGGGTCATCACCGAGGAGAAGAACGTCATTCTCTCGGTCCACAACTACAAGCTGCCAGCCTGATCTCAAAGGGTCCTCCAACTCACCTTCAAGGCCGAACATACGAGCAAGCTCGCTGCGCAGCTCATGGTAGTTGGTAAATCTAGTTATATCCAATGATCTTCCAAAGGTCCCTGATTTATAAACCTGTTAATCTCAAAACAAAAATGCAACATTCAGTCAACTTTATCATGCACTGTAACAAAGTAGTGGTGGGAACAGATGCTCACCTTCACAAAGGTCTTTTTATTTGGCGGGTTTCCTCGGCCCCCATCTTCTGGAGTCTGAAGGAAGCCCGATTCACCATTGCTGTGTGTCATTCCTTGATTCAGTGAAGAATCAGTGCCTACTGTATTCAGGTAATTAGAAGATTGAATAGGTACGGTTGATGAATGAGTGTTGCTGCCAACCCCCTTAAGGCTTGACATTCCATGATGCATTAGTAGCGAAGAAGAGTTTTCTATATTCACACCAAACAAAATATGGTTTTGTGGATCAGTGCTCCCTTCTACACTGTACTCCCTACCAGGAACTGGTGGCAACGAAATAGCATTCTGAGACATGGTGCTATGTGCCTGCCCCAACTGATCCACCTGAGGCAGAACACATTGAGAAGCTTCAGAAGAAACAAGAGGATCCACTGCAACACGCTTTGAGGGCCATGCAGATGAAGATTGAACAGGAACCCAAGAGGAAGTTCTAGCAAGGTTGACAAGGTGGGATGTTTCATCCTGGGGAAATGAACCCAAGATACTGTGTAGCGGAGAAACAGCAGCAGTACCATTTGAATCAGTAAAACTTTGCTGATGGCACAGTGAAGAGATAGCCTGCATGGGTAACGACTGAGACTGCGGAGTCAAAACGAACTGAGACATTGTAGAGACCACATTTGGAATCTGCTGATGATCTACTATTTGTTGTTGTTGCTGCTGCTGCTGTTGAAGCTGTGGTTGCTGCTGCTGCTGTGGTTGATGTAGTTGCTGCTGCTGATGACTCTGATTGTTGAATAAGTGCTGATTCTGTAGATGCTGCTGAAGATGATTTTGAATTTGAACCTGAGATTGAGATGGATGCTGAATTTCTTGATTATTTGGGAAGGCCTGCTGATGTTGAGAGGGCTGCAACATTGGTGTCTGCATTAAACCACCCGTCCGGTTAGGGAAGTTCTGGGGTTGCTGAAACTGAATTAAGGAAGTGGGATGCTGTTTGGTAGGGTCTAAAGTCCTCATATCCTGAAGCGCAGCGGCAGCCATAGCTTGGTACAGATCTGTTTGCAAATTCAACATGGAGGGATCAAGCCTTGGTTGCATCCAAGGACTAACACCGGTACCCTGAAAATTAAGAGACTGGAGCCCTCTATCAGCATCTCTAAGCCACATTAGTGAAGAATTTATGCCAAAATCATCCTCCTTCATGCCTGCAAGCATTCAATGCAAGTGAAATTGGAGAGGGTCAATGAGATTGAGTTTCTGTTGACACACAAACGAAATGAACTTTGAAAATTGAAATAATCACTTAAGGGTTAAACAACATTAGGTAATCAGAAAATTTTGCTTATTCTTTTGGATCTAAATGTCACATGAAGCATACCATAGAAAGAAGGAAGTCCTGAAGGCCATGGTCTTTTAAGCCTAAGAGGGAATGGAGATGGATACATAGGAAATGTTGTTAAGGGCTCAATTTCCCATAGAGACACTCGAGGTTGCTTCTCTCCAGCAGTGGACTCATCCCAGCCAACCTGCAACCAAGTCAAAGCCATGTTCATTCTTAGCACTTAGAAAGATGGAAAGTGTTCAAAAAGCAAGATATTATCAATGTTACATATGCAGATGCATGCAGCACTCAATTCAATCACATAACCTCAATTAAATAACATGAATGTATGCATACAGACCTTGACCGAACGCCAATGTGAATTTTGCCATCGAACAGGATCCAAGTCACTAATACCAGTTATGGTGCCCATGTATCTGCATGAGTATATATTAGTATCACAAATATGTATAATCAATTCTATTAAATGACTAACCCATTTATCCTATGAGAGAGGACTTATATCATACAAACATTTGAATAGAGGATTAGAAGAACAAGTATAGCTTCAAATGATCTCTAATTCATATGCAACATGGTCTTAAACAAAGGTAAGTCTCAACTTACCGCCGCACACTAGATTCCTCTGTTTCAAACAGCATTCTGAAGCGCATGCCAACTGAGACTCGAGTATGATACACAGCTTTAACATACTTTGCCAAGGGTATGACAAAGTCTGATGGGCAAGCACTGAAATTAAAAGTAGCAAAAGAAAAATCATCGGTCAAAAAGGAAACAATATCATGACCTGAAGGTTTTGCACAAGAGTCTAAGTGGTACCGTGGGTTATAGAAAATGGTGAATCGACTATTAGTTGCAGCTGCATGAGCTGCAGCAGCAAGAAGCCCCAAGTGCATGCTATCACTAGACAAAACTGAGGAAGGCATCACAGGTTGTGGCCGATTAGCACGGCGAATGCCAAGAAGCAATTGATTCTTTTCATTCCTGTAGAAGAATTTTACTTCATTTAGACCAATTATAAGATATATTTATAACAGAATTACTATTGAAAGCAGCTATGCTCAACATCACAACAACAAATTGTGAATATAGAACATGTGAATTACACGGGAAGGGGAAGAATGTTATTAATGCAGTGGAGAGCAGTGTGCCACTTCAACTAAACAAAAAGGGGAAAAGCAGAAACAAAAATTTTCTAACCAGATAAACAGCACAGCATCACCAGCAACAAGTCTTTTAGCACTCACAAAGACACTCCATCCCGTTGTCAATAGATGCCTTTTGGGTTGGCCTGCAGAAGAAGACAGCAAGTTACTTTCAGGGGATAAAAATAATAGCCTGCGCTTGCTGCCGAAAGAAGGGTAAACGATCTCAGTTTTATTATAACTCACCGCGAAAGATATGTCTGAATTTCCATTCATTACCATGCAAATCCCTTGCAATTAACTCTTGAGCAGGAGGCTGTTGGGTGAAGTCCTGTAGGTCATAATCAATCAGTTAATAAACCAACAGATCTAGTGAGCAAGTTTTCATGCACGATTCTGCATAAATGTTTACCAAAGGAGGAAACACTTTTTCAGCTGCACGGCGAGGAACAGAGAACCCTCCATGCGTGCTTGTGTCACTGGCTGTCAAAGTTTTGCAAAAGTAGTTTGTAGGCTGTTTACTTGGAGTGCCCAACTCTGCTGGAAGGTATGCCTCCTTTTGCTCTTGCTGCAAACAAGGTCATAGTACAATGTCAAAGTAAGAATTATAACTATAAACTCTACAAAATCAGTTATCAAGGGAATCAATCATACAGGATTCAGAGGTTGCAAGGTCATTTGTGCATATACTTCATCTGTCTCAATATCAGCCTGAATTCATAAAATAAAGAAAAATTAGAAAAGCAGAATTTTAAAAGATGAATCAGAAGCAAACAAGCCTTACATGACTATTATATTAAACTGAAAAATAAACTAAGTAAATAAACAAGAGCCTTACATGCATAGTCACATTATGAAGTTGACAGATAAGTTGGGGAGGCAAGCTTGGATAGTTAGGAATTTGGGCATCCACTTCCCTGTTGGTTGATACAGCAACCTAAAGCAAAGGGAAAAGAAAAATGCTTACTTAGAAGTTAGAATACATGCATGCATGTAACTCATCAAGTCCAAGTAATCAAACAAACTAGCATCTAGAACTTAGGATTCTTATTATTACTTTATAGTTTAGAATTTAGACATAAACTAAAAGAACTTAGGCATATAACTCCCAACATCACAATCTTACCTGTTCACTGTGACCTTGTGGAAAGTACACAACTCGGCTTCCAACAATTGGTAAAGAAACAAGGGGACCAGCACATGCATGCCAAAGTTCTGAATCCAAAACGCGCTTTTCTCCTGCAAAGAACAACCATCACAATGCCATGAATATCCAACAGAATGTTCATAACTGCCACCTAAATTCGTCAAGAGCACTAACTGATTTTGGTATATTCATTAGCAAAACCATGATCTTAATAAACAACAAAAGGCTTGGCGCTGAGCAAATCAAACCAAATCACGTTAGAGAAACAAAATTCTCAGCAACCAAAGTCCATCAAGATCTAAAAGAGAATAGCATTTTCACCCCTTAACACTGGGATGCAACAATAACTAGCTCCAAAACAGAGTGGAGAATAGAAAGGGAGATGAACAAGGAAGAAGAATATGCAAACAAGAGTGTATACATAACATACCTTCCTGGGGTGGAGGACAAAAATCAGCTGAAGAAAGCTTCATTTTCAGCAAAATTTCAAAACTAGAAAAAACCAAGCCAATTCCACACAGTCGATTACTAAAAACAAAAGCTCTTTAAGTAGACCAATTAAGTAGGAGCAAAATCCTCACAAGAAGAACCTCAGACCACAGAAAAATCCTTTTCTTCTCTCCCTTGCCGCTGCAAAATCTCATTCTTCTTACCTTAATCTCCCCTTTCACCAACCAAAACTCATTCCAAATCTGAACAAAAACTGAACAACCAGACAATGAATTGCCTCAGCCATTAACGAGAAATGCTAAGTAGACCCAAAAGATTCCTTCACTTCCAACCCTTCAACCAAAACCAGTTTCACTGCAAAAGATAACTTTTTTACTTTCACTCTTCATTCCCTTCCAATCCTACTCAATCCCCACCACCCAAAGTTCCAATCTTGAACCAAACACTTCATCATACAAACGTATTTTTCCAGCTCCAAAAGCAACTAACCAGCACCACTAGTATCTTCCACGGCTCCAAATTCGGCAACAAGCTCAAAAACCAAACAACCTCAGGAACTCCGAAACCAAACAGATCTCAGCCACAAGAGAGAACGAATCCAAGAAGGCACCGGATCTCAGCAAGAACCAAACTCAGAAGAAAAAGGAGCAAATGGACTTGAGAAACTAAAACAACCTTGTAACTGAAAAACGGCTACTGTTACAAAGGTAGGCACTTGGTTCCTTTTTTTTTCCTCATGGAGGAGACAAGATAACAGTGTGCTCGCGTCTCCTTCTTTGAAAAAAAAGAAGCTCGGGTCGGTTCTTATTTGTTCTTTTTCTTTTCCAGTGTAGAAAAAATGAGCAGCAGTTAGAGGTGGTGGCGTTGTTGCTCCAAATGGAAAAATGGTGTTTTCAGTGTGCAGCTTCTTGGGTGAATGAAGACAGAACCGCCACTATTTTTCTTGGGAGTGTTCCTTTTTTCGGTCTTTGAAGTTGAAGCAGCAGAACAGAGAAAGAAAGAGAGAGAAGGGGGTGTGTATTCTGAGTCAGATTATTTTTGTTTCTTTTTTTTTTTGAGATTATTGAGAGAATGAAGAAGGCTTGGCTTCACAGTTTTGCATTTTTGCTTTATCATTATTTATATCACCTTTCGTACCCACGATTTCAGACACTCAAGGAGGGAAACAAAAATAAGCTAAACAATTTAGATATAAAAAATTTAGATATCAAAGTAGAATGAGTGTTATATTTTAATATGATAATTTTTTGTGTATTTTAAAATTATAAAATGTATATAAATTAGACCATTGATTTGTGTTTAAAAAAATTTTAAAATTTTGAGTACATATATCGGACTGTCTGTACTTTAAACACAAACCGAACGGTTCGAATGATCTGATTTGTACTCTATAAATTAAATCATTTTACATTTTAAAAAAATATCACAGTAGATCACAGTTCAAAAAAACACCATTGTTAATCTAATATTACAAATAAAAATATACCAATTCAACTCTTAATAATTTTTTCAAAGAGATTACGAGTTATTGAAATAAAAAATATTTTTTTAATTTTTATTTTTACGAGAGTATTTAGTTTTTGTGTTAATAATAAAAGATATTGATAAAAAAATTAATTAGTCTCATAAAAATAAAAATTAATGATAAAAAACATTTTTAATTAAAATTTTATTGTCTTTTGAAATAATCGTGAAAAATCGTTTAAAATTTTTTTCAAATAAAAATAAAAAAATACATTACCCTCATAATTTATGCTTTTTACTAAAGCTGCCCTCGGATCCTTCTTTCAAATATAAATAATAATAAATAATATGGTATTTTAGATTTTTAGTCAATTAACTCTTCAAAGAAAATTCTATTTTATAATACACACTTCCATCTTGGAACTAAAATGAAACTACTAGTTTCTAACTATTATTTTGCAACCGTTCAAATAAACTTGATATCTTTATCAATGATCAGAGATAGCAAATAACTCAAAAATATAAATATGAGATTGATTAAAATGATGGATGCTTTTTTCTTTCAGTTAGATGTGAGGTTTGATCTCATTCTCATCCCCATTAAGTCTAACACTTGTAAATGTGATCAATTAATGTGTTGATCTCTTAATAAAAGTTCTTAAACATGGATCAACAGAGATCCAATCAGATTAATTGGGCTTAGTAATAAAGCCCAGAAATTTGTGATTTTATTAAGAAAAAAAACTATTATTGTATAACTTTATTATATTGTAAGATATATTTATCAGAATATTGTTTAATATTGTTTGTAACTATTATGGTTATATTATTTTTCATGGAAAATTTTTATGCGATATTTTCACGAACTTATTTAAGGCAGTAATGAATAAGAGGAGTGAAAGAGAAAAGTAAAATATAACTGTGATTAGAATTTGTGAGAAGTATGAAATATTGTTGTGTAAATATAATTGTTTGAAATTTCATTTACTATTATTACTGTCAAGATATAATTACGAAGGGACAATTAAGTGGGAAATTAGGTAGCCACTAAAGGATTTGATTTTAGAGAAATTATTATGGCTCATTTCGTTTATAAAATTATTTTCATTTTAAAAATTAACTATACATAGTTACATACAACTTTCACATTTCTATTTTTTTCTAAAGAAAGTAATAATAATAAACTTTCAATTTTATTATCTTATTCAGAAATTATAAATACAAATAAAAATATTAAACATAACTAACAAAATGTTAACCCAACTAGAATTTCATTTTAATTTCACCTTATTTATTTATACTTAGATAATGAATAATTAATTGCTATATCAAATTATTACAAGATTACAGTGTAAAACAGCATTCAACTATTTATTTTTGGCGTGTGGAACGTGGAAGTATACGAAAGAACTTACAAAAGATGGAAAAAACGTACTTTAAGAAGCAAACAAATAATAATTAATTAATAGCTAAAGAAGAATATATTACATATAGAATTATTGCATATGGCAGGTTGAATTATAAACATATTAAATATACACTAAAAATCAATTATTACATCAATTACTTGTATGAAATATTTATTAAAATACAAAATAGATGATATAAAATAATATATAATTAATTTAATTATTAATTTTTATATAAATTTAATTTTAATTTATTGACAATATTTTATATAATTATATAATTATATTTATTTTTTTAAATAATTATTTATATAATTAATATAAAAAATATTTATTTTTATTAATATATTATTATATAATTAAATATACATATAAAATTATTTTATATTAACCGTACATTAAAATTAAATTCATCCTTATATACAGAATATTTGATGGAACTATTCTTAGTAAATAGATTTTTTTATGGTCTTTCTTTCGATCCTTATTGTTAGGTACACCCAATCCATGACTACTGCTTAGGATGATGACTAATTGTAGTAACCTAGGAATATGATCATATGATCATATTAAAGTTCCTCATAATTCAAGAACAACATTAGACCATATAATTTTAAAGAACTTTAATTTAACCTAACCGTTCAAATTATTAACTGTCCACAGCAATTTATGTGATTTTAAGTGATTAAAGAGGGCGTCAAAGTCAAACTAATGATTAGCGTGTCGCAATAATTGTTACATCTAGTACTTGGGTAATAATGATTAACGTGCTAATATAATCATCACTATTACTATGTTTAAGTGTATGGCATGGGTTGGGTTTGATTTTGAATGAGAAGTAGTAGAGTGACGTAAGCAGGGGTGGAATCTAGGCAATCCATGGGAGAGAATGAATCCGAACCGTTGGATGAAGGAAAAGTGGGTCCCACGAATGAAAAGAAAATAGCTGAAGGTTGATGCCTTGATGGGACTTGACAGCACTTTTTGCTCGCATTGTCGTACGATCAGCAAAACGACACGCGTTTTATTGCTCAACACTTGGCTCATTGGGTGGCATGCATTGTAAATTACCACAACTTCTCACCGACCATCCACATAATAAAAAAATAAAAAAATAAAAAATTGGAAACCACCATCTCCCCATCAATATTCATCCTTTAGATTTTAGAATTAAAAATTAAAAAAAAAATCTAAAACTAAAATAAAACATTTTTAAAAATCAAATAAAATAAAATTAATTTAAGATAATTTAGGATAAAAGATTTAACTAAAATTTACTACTTAAAATTTATAATTTAATATTTAGAATATAAAACGATAATAATTATTGGTGGTCGTTGAAAACTATAACAGAGACTAATAGTAATAATAATTATAGTGATAGAAAGAAAGAGAAAAATAGATAAATAAATATTTTTTAAAAAATATAAATGAAAAAATTGTTTTTCTACATTGCTGAAATTGACTAATTATTTATTGGTTCTTTAATTATCACTACTCAAATAAAAAACAAATCCTCACTCACTAAAACAAACACACTCAACATATGCTAGCTGTTATCCAAAATAATAATAATGAAACATTTTCTTAATATTGAATAAAAATATATTTCAACATTATAAATTAAAAAATGTAATATTTTTTTGTTAAATTATTACGAAAATATTTAAATTTCTCTCTCAAAAGAATTAATCATCATTTTTCATCTACTAGTTACTTATGCTTTTTTTTCCCCTGCAAATAATCAAATATCAAATTAATTATCCATCTCTGTTCATGTACATAATATAATAAATAAATATTAAATATGGTAAATTTAGATTATTTTGACTTTTTTCATCTGTTAAATATTATTGTACAATTATATATCTTTTTTTAATAGAATAAATATATACCTTACTACCCAACATTGAATTAACTATAGTTGGTTGAGTCGGCTTCATCATATATATATGTGTGGTAAAGGCCACAAGAAATAGAATGTAGGCTTGAATAATATCTTAGTAAATCTATGAAAAAATCTATGAAATCACGAAGTATAGATTTTTGCACATTCACTAGAACCCTACAATAGAATATATATATGGCTAGTGATGAACAAGTGAACATGAATGCAATGATTATTAGGTAGAACATCAATGTCCAATGCAAGATAGCCCATCATCTGCTACATACCATAGAGTTTGGCCTAAAGGGCACATCACATGCATGCATGTATGTCAATGTGATCATCAAAGAGTTTTGATTTCTTCGCAAATATTGAACGATAAGATACACCAATTTTGAGTCTTATATATAATGCGCAACGCAACAAAAACATATACCATGTTAGCTATTTGTCTAATACATCTATTATGGGATAACCCCTTACGATGATATTCGCAAAATTAATGTCCTCCATATATAATTTTTTTTTTAATTCCATGGTTAGATCCTTGAGTACACGTAACTTGTTCAACAGCAATGTGATTACAACGGGTGATTTATTATAATGGTCCCGTTATTATTCATTTGGACCTAATTTATTTATTTCTTATAAAGAAAAAGAAGAAATGCGGAAATAGGAGTGAGGATGAATCTTTTTTATTTTTCCTGAATAATAAATGATGGGACAAAAATTCGAGACAACACACCTGGTGACGATAGAAGAATTTTATCCGAATGTCAAAAAAAAAAAAAAAAAAAAAAAAGAGGTTACAAGTTTGTGGCTGGGATATTTGCCGTCAACTTAATTTTGCAATGTAATATTGTGTTTTATCCAAAATTGTTAGAAGCTTAGCTTGGACCACCCTTAATTACCGTTGATAACAACTATGATAAGTGCAGAGATGGTGTTGTATGTTGATGCCTACTAGAATGCATATATAATATAGCCAACTTGCTCATTATCCCAAAATATATATACCAGTACCTACTAGTATTTTAATTATTTCCTTATTAATTTTGCTCATATATAAATTGTACAAGATAGATTTACCATGACATTCTGCAAAAGCAATTATATCCAGAGTTAATTTTTTTTTTTTTGGTCGTATTATATGACACTTAGAACCCTACATTAATATTGATAGTAAGGATACATGTACAAAAGTCACCCGGTTTTAGGATTTCTTATTTAAATGATTTAAATATAATATTAACGAAAATGTGTAATATGAAGTATATTTAGGTATATACACATTGATAGAAATATAATATTAACCGTGCACATCAAACATTATAATGACGTATTTATTGGCCAAAACTGTCTTATTAATAAAATCTCTACTAGGCAGCATTGATAAAAATCTGTATGCTACTCGACCAACTTCTTTTGAATCGATTCTTCTCATGTTGTAACACCCTACTACATCAAGTTTTACGTTATAGCCGTAAATTAGAGGCAGCGAAGCATTATGACCTCTAAAATTCATAAGGTACATAATATATGAAGAATAATAATATATCTAGGAGTTTGTGAAGAAAATATGACAGAACAAAAGTTGTATAGCACTCGAAAACGTCAAAGATAACAAACGTCGACATGCCAAACAAAAGATATATGTATAAAATCTATAGATAACATACATAAAGTACTAGTCTCAACCTGCAAAGAAAGGTCGGCTAGAACATAATACAACTCAAAGATCATACAATACATCTTGCTTCTCCATGATTCAAACCTCTAAGAGGGATATTTAACTACATATACAAAAGTGGAAAAAAGTACTACATAGAGCAGATATAAATAAACCCCAAAAGTAAAGTCTTCGCTTTCTAAAGAGTTCGACATGCTCAACGAGGTGTGTCATATTCTGTATTTGAAAACAAAAATCTGACAACGGGTGGGAACTAAAAGATTTCCAGTAGGATAATAATTCCGAATAGAGATAATGTAAAAAGATATGAACCTGCTAGGTAATCCTATACTCAAATCATTCCAAAGTTCAAGCCTAGGGTTCTTTCTAATTCAAACAGGATTAAGTTACTAAGCCTCAGCCATTGTTAACTATCTCAAATCTCAATTCTTTCTAACACTAAGCTATTTCTCTAAATATCATTATTGTTCATTTTTCAGCATTAAGCCATTCTGATTTTATCAGCCTCTAACAATGATTATTAACAACATTCAGTGTCAGTAGTGTCAATTATCATCATTAGTCTCAACAATGTTAGCAAATATCAACAACTTAATACAAGTCATCAGTTATACTAATATTCTCAATTTCTCAACCTAGAGCAAATGGAACGAATCACAACCCTTGCATCTATCCAAGAAGTTCAAATTCTCAATCAATACTCATTTTCATCATCCAATCATTAAATCATTAACATCTCATCAAGAACAGTCCTTGGCGTTACTATTGGCAGCATAAGCGACCTCTCAGTTATTCAAACACATACAAATCAATAAAAAGAATACATAAGTAGAGAGAACAGATAAAGCAATTAGATCAATTAGCATATAGATACAATTAATCAAGAAGGAAGACCAAATACAATATGCACACCCAATCAATACACACAAATACAAATGATGCATGCCTACCCTATTGGCCATGAGCTCATGCGTCGGTTATGTTGCCAGACCCGACTCGAGTAAGTGGGATTCACCAACCGTCTTGCCTGGAATACGCAAGCGGGATTAAATACCATCCTTGCCTATTACATTAGACCACGAGTAAGCGGAATTAACTAACCATCCTTACTGGGTACCTTAAATAAGTAGGATTAACCATCGTCCTTACCCTGATATAACTCATCTTAGTGTGCAAAGAGGATTCACCACCGTCCTTGCTACGAGTAAACATCAGTTCACAGTAAAGTCTTTGATCTTTTAAAAATCATTAAGTCTTTTAACCACATTGTCATTTAATTTACTAATTCGTTCGTCTCGTGAGTGGGACAATGCTACTGTTCTTACTGCGGAGGGATAAAACTTCCGTTCCCACAATTATAATGCAACCACAGAACAAGCAGGATTAACCTCTGTCCTTATCCGGTGTAGGTGCCAATGGTAATAACCAATCAATACGCAAGTAGGATATCACCCTGACCTTGCCATGAACATCCCTTTAGGACCTAATCGATCATTAACAGTGTTCTTAAGTAATTTCATGAGTTATTAGATTCATAAATCTCCCTTTCTTTATCAATTTATTAATTTATTTATCTCGTGAGCAGGACAATGTCACCTTTCTCACCAATATGGTCATTCAGACCACAATTCATCATTATCATCTTCTTAAGTTAGTTTCATAAGTTAATATGTTCGTTAACCCTAATTCGTTATAGATTTATCACAATTAAACTCATTAACCCCCAATTCTTTTATCAATTGCCAAATTTATTAACCCGTGAGCATGATAATACCACCGTCCTCACTGTGGGTAGGACGAATGACCATCTCTGCAACCATGTCATTTGGTTTAAACAAGCGTTTATTCAGGAACAATTCACTTTAATTCATTCCGTATATACTCACAATCATTCCAGAGCCCAAAAACTAGGTATCGGACCTTAATCGGAGTTTATAGAAGGTTACAAGCTTGACAAAAAATCCAAACAGTCAAAAATAAAATTTTATTGAGAAAACAGGGCTTGTGCGTACGCATCACCCTTGTGTGTATACACAAATTAGAAAGGCTTCCCCAGCTCGTGCATACGCATGCCTTCTATGTGTACGCATGAACATTTATAGGCTCCCTGACTAGTGCGTGCACACCATTGTCTCCATGCACACATACCAGAAATTCTGATTTTCTGCATAATCTCAGAATTCAATTCATTTTACTGATTTTCATTTATTCATAACTTTCTCTCTAAAATTTTGATTTCTTCCGTTCTTAAACCATTTTAAAGTTCTTTTCATTAGCTTCAATTTAAGATAAGTTCCATACGAATCCAAACTTCAAGCACCAAGTTATGGTGCACCAAAGTTGGTAAAAAAACTGGTTTTTACCAAATTTATACCAAAGCTCATTTTCACCAATTTTCCATCAATTCAATTCCAAATCATACCAAAATCTTTACTAGGCATTCTTAACACTCATTCACCATTTCCTAACCATTCAACACCTAATTAACCAATTTCAATCCACCAATCATTTCTAAAGTTTTTCATCAATAATCAACCAACAATCCATTCACATGAATTTCTCATTAATCCAAACAACAATACACTCATAACAAATACACCACTTACTAGGAATTACCATATAGGGGATATCTCATCCTATCTTAGCATCTGGCCCAATTTTTCATACCAATTAACATCATAATCAAACATATCACAACTCATATTCAATTAACTCATTCATAGATACATGTATACCACTCAATAACCACTCAATTCATAAATCACAACCAATTAACACAACATCAACCAATTTTATTCAATCCTATCTTAAGAATAATTATCCTAAATTTTTTCACATAGCTTTACACAATGTCTATCCGAATCAAGACCCGTACCTTCGTTGACAGCAATGTCAACCTCAAAAACTCTTCTCTAAAGTCCACCAGTTCAAGCTCTACCAACTTCATACCAAAACAATCTTTGAGTCAATTCCACACTAAAATTTTACTAGGCTAGCTCAGCTTCACTCCAAAATGATCCAAACAAGCTCTATTCCATCTAATCACAAGATTTCACATATTTCATACTAAGTTTATAAATTAAACTTGGACAAACAATGGAAAAAGTTCTCTTACCTTATTCCTCGTAGCCTTGGGTTAAAATCTCGCTAGAACTCATGATTGAGCCTCCCCTAAATATCAAAATTTTGAGATTTTCTCACTACTCAAACCAAAATTGCAAAATTGAAAAAGATAAAAAATTTGGAAAGAAATTTAAAGTTTCTAACCACTTTGTTTAAATGGAATTGAAGAGGATTTCAAGATGAACGTGTAGCCACAAACGGCTCGTCAATCAGAACTCTGAGTCAAAAGCTATGAACAAATGAAGGTGGTAATGAATATTACGGTTTCTTCCCCTTAGTGGGCCCGATTCAATCATTTTAGTCCGTTAGTTTAACTTTGGGCTAAAATATTTGAGATTAGTGTTTTAATTTGTATTCTAAATATTTTTACTTCTCTAAATTATGAATTCTAATTTCTTAATCTTTTTTGTTTATATTAATTTATTAATTAATTCTTTATCATTTTTTTTAGATTTTATACATTGCTCAAGATGACATTCTTAAGCGAATCTAGAGAATCAATATAAAAAATGCACAACATTACAGATAAATTGTACTCAAATATTACTCCCTCGTCACCATTTATAATGGTTCTATTGGGATAAACTACTAAAAAAATTTATTATTAGCCTTTTTTGGGAGGGAAAAGAAAAGGAAGAATAGATAGAATTTAAGATAGATGTAGTGTGATAAATATGGTGAAGTCAAGAAGTTACTTATATAGGTATTTTTTGTTATTATCTATAGTGCAGAGATCTCTATTAATTTAAGCATTTATTCCGGATATAATGCCTTCATACTAATTATGGTTGTATCTCGAATATAGTGTTAAAAAAATTGCTTGCGACTGTATCTCGAATATAGTACATCCAGTTTATGCATGAACTTTTAAATTTTTTATGTTTCGAATATAGAGTGTCCAAATTGTGCTTTTGTTGATTTTGTCACAGAGAGAAATGTATAGTAAGCTACTAGAGAACATTTTCAACTTATTTTAAATGCGAAAACAATAAAAACAAAATAAACCTCGAATATAGTACACCCAGTTTATGCATGAACTTTTAAATTTTTTGTTGTGTTTCGAATATAGAGTGTTCAAATTGTGTTTTTGTTGATTTTGTGACAGAGAGAAATGTATAGTAAGCTACTGGAGAACATTTTCAACTTATTTTAAATGCAAAAACAATAAAAACAAAATAAACCTTGAATATAATACACCCAATTTATGAACCTGCGCGGGCAAAGCCCACATGATTTCTAGTCATGCCTGATAACCACTCCGGCACGACCACAACATATGCTTTTATATTGATTATGTTTGTATGTTGAATACAATGGTAGAAATTTGCTTGTTTGTTAAAAAATTACTTGTGACTCTATCTCAATATTCAAATTGTGCTTTTGTTGGTTTTGATTACTCTGTACCCAAAATGTGTAAGATACACACAAATATATAAATATATTACAGATTACATTTTTGTATAAATATTATATTTAAATAATTTAAATTAAAAAATCTCCTAGTTTCAAATGAATAAATACAGGGAAGTAATTTTTAATTAGTTGTCATATATTAGTTATTTTTTATAAAATTATTTTTTTAATTTTTATTTATTTAAAGATTTAAAATTTAGAGTTTAAAATTTTAAATTTAAAGTTTAAAATTTAAGATTAAAAATTTATGATAAAAAAATAATTTTCAAATAACTAATGGCAATTAATTAAAAATAATTAATTCTTTAATTAAACTCATTTGAAGCCTATATAAAAAAAAAAAAAAGAAAAAAGACCTCTAAAATAAGGAGGTTATAAAATGGTAAAGTATTGTTTTAATTATCTTTAAATTTAAAATTTTTATCACTTACAAGCCCCACTAAATTATTAAAGTATTATATTATTTTACTGATCTTTTTACCTTAAAAAAGCTTTATCCATACAAAACATATATGCAGTTCTACTACACGTGTGTGTGTGGGAGGGGGTTAAATCATCATCATCAGTTCTTGACTCGATGCCTAAATGATTATATTCAATTTTCTTTATTATTAGTAATAAATGATAAATAATAACTATGAAGTTGAAGTGTCAAGGAATTTCAGATCTGTAAATAAATGGATCCGATCTATGTGGGCTACCCTGTGATCAATGATAACATCAAACTACAGGGTACTATATATATGACTAATCTTACATCCAAGGTTTTCAACCAAGTTACTGAAATAAACCATTTTTCACATCAAATTTGTTTATGTCCAATCTCCTCTTTAGTAATCTCCAAATGCAGGGTTTATCGTAGAATCCAGTCACCAATAATATTTCGTACTTTTTAAGTTTTAGTTTCGTTTTATCACTTTAATTAGAGAGTTGGTTGATGCATATATAAGCATGAGATTTAGAAAGACATTGGCGGATTGGCCACCTTGTTATTTATTCTAATGAGATTATACTTCGAGGATCACCACTAAGAAATCCACAAATAGAATATTAACACTTTAGACGAAATCATTAAGACATGTTAAATAGTAAAAGTATAGATTAAGATAGAATAGAAATTCAGATAAAGTGTATACATTATGCTAGTATAATAGCTCTATCATAAAAGCATGCATGTTATGTGACATTTAATATATTCAATAAAACCGTGAAACCAATAATATCCAAGAATATTTACTTTATATCTTTTAAAGAATCAAAAGTGCAATAATGTTAGATATATATTTTTGGTGCAAGATACGACATGGTTTAATTATAGGTATTTTTCTATTATTAAGAGTAAATAAATAAATTATCTATCTATCTATGTGTGTGTGTTAAATTAACATAATAGTACTCAAAATTCATGTTACAGAAAAAAAAAATAGAAGACATACATGAATGATAATAAACTCACAAAAAATTTAAAAATATGACAATAAGTAAAATATTAAATATATATTCTTAAAAAAATTAAAATAAATTTTGATGTGAATTTTTATAAATATAATTAAAAAATTTATTTTTAAAATTTGATAATTTTATAACAAGTGAATTCTTTAATTTTTTTGTGAATGAACATGTTTAAAAGAAATAAAACAAAAGTTTAGTAATTGAATTTTGTTCTAAATTTTTTTGCACATTATAAATAATTATTCAATTGTTTTTGCAAAATTTCGAGTAAGATGCACAAATTGATTGTCAAATATAAAAGAGTTTTTCACTTTACAGACATATAATTTTTTAGTATTTTTATCGTATTTTAAAATTATTTAAAATTTTATTTATTATATATTTTGTTGGAATTATTTTTATCAGTAATATAATCTTTTAAATATCATTTTTATAATTTACTATGTGTGTGTGATGACTTGTTAGGGAATCTTCAATAAATTTTGAGAGTAAATCAGAGTATTAGTTGTCATTTATACATTGGTCTGTTTATAACTATTTTAATTATAAAATGAGCATATTTTTATATAAATTGTTATTTATGAATTCATTTTCGTTTCATCTTTCTAATTTTCTAAATTTTGCACATAATTTGCAATCTCCATGCCCTCACAGTACCCTCACGGACGGAAGCCTATCTTCTCCAACGACCGCACCCTCGAAGATGAAAGAATGCCATGGACAAGTATTCCCCCAAAGCGCAAATGCATTCATAACTGAATTCAATGCCAACACAATAGAAATAAATAATGGAAAGAGTTGGTTCGATCACTTGCAGTTATAAAAGACTGGGGGCATAAGAAGTGGAAAGGGTTTTGAATGGCATTGGGAAGGACCTGGATGATTGCCATGGTGACAATGTTAGTGGATAGTGCATCAAATTAATTTTATAGTGTTTGATAACATCTTTGTTAGAAAATATGAACTAGTTGGAGCATTAAATCAACTATATTAAGTAGTGTTTGGAGGAGAAGAAAGACTCTCTCATGCATCAAAAGGAACAACAGATAATTAAGCATTATAATAACACTCTTGTATAAGAGAAATTTTTTTATTTTAAAAATTCAAAGAACAGTAGATAAAATTAGACAGAAATACTAACTTCTTCTATGTTTAGACCCTTATGAGATGGAAGATAAATAAAATTTGTGATCTTTTTCTTAAAGATAGCATGTGGGAGACGGATCCAGAGGTTTTTAGCAGAAAAGCTGAATCTTTCTACAAAAATTTATTTTGTCAGTCAAAAGATGTTGATTTGGGGAGTCTGGATGAAGTTCCACTTCCTTCTTCGAATGAGGAAGTCTGTTGTAGTCTTACTATGCCTGTTACTATAGAGGATGTTACGGCAGCTGTTTTTGACATGAACTCTTTTAAGGTTATGGGTCCGGATGAATTCCAATCTTACTTCTTCAAGGAATATCGAAAAATTATTAGTTCTAATGTTTGGAATATGGTTAGGAAAGCTTTTTCTGGGGGTGCTGTTGATCCAAAGATGATGGAGACTCTTCTGGTTCTAATTTTTCAGGTGGATTCGTCGGTACCGATGAAGGAGTTTAGACTGATCAGTCGCTGTAATGTAATCTACAAGGTCATTACTAAAGTCCCGGTCAACAGACTTTGTCCTCGTCTGACCGATATTGTTGTCCATCTCCAAGAAAGGTTTATTTCAGGAAGGAGAGCATTGGATAATATTATTATAGTGCAAGAGGTTCTTCATTTCATGAAAAAGATTAAATTGAAGAAAGAAACTCTAGTGTTTAAGATTGGATTGGAGAAAACTTTTAATAGAGCTGATTGCAGGTTTCTAAATCAGACCCTCATGAAATTTGGTTTTCCTATTCCTACGGTCAACCTGATTATGAGCTGTGTCACTTCATCTTCATTATCTATTTTTTGGAATGATGATAAATTAGATAGTTTTACTCCTAGCAAGGGTCTTCGTCAATGAAATCCTATGTCACTATATCTTTTTGTGTTATGCATGGAGAGATTTTCATGCTTGATTAATCATCAAGTTGATTTGGTGCGGTTAAAGCCGGTTGTTATTTATAGAGGGGGTCCCAGAATTTTTCATTTGATGTTCGTCGATGATTTGCTTCTTTTCTGTAAAACGGAGAAATGATAAGTTCAAAATGTGATGGCAGGTTTGGAGAGTTTTTATAAAGCTTCTGGAATAAAGGTTAATATAGAGAAGTTTAAGGTGTTGTGTTCCCATAATATTTTCACGACAAAAAAAGAAATCTTTACTGGGGTGTCCTTTATTAGATTTGTCCAGAACTTGAAAAAATATCTCGGAGTTACTCTTAGCCTATCTAGGGTTACCCGAGCATCTTTCAATGAGGTTTTGGATAAGATCAGGGGAAGGCTGGTTAGATGAAAAGGGCGATTACTCAACAGGACAGGAATGCTCTGAAAGGGATAACAAATTCTGCTATTCCTATTTACCGTATGCAAGTCTCTCTCTTTTTCAAAGGGATAAAAAATTCTATAGCAACTACGACGAGAAATTTTCTCTGAAAAGGTCAAGCTGATGGTTGGGGGCTAAATCTTATTAGTTGGAAGGTGTTGGTCATCCCAAAGAAGTTTAGTGGTCTGGGAATTAAAGACCCGTTTTGTGCTAATATTGCTCTTCTTCGGAAGCTAGTTTGGCAATTCTTTCATCATTCTCATAAGCTTTAGATTCAACTGTTGGCTGATAAATATCGATCTTCTTTGGGTGACAATTTTAGCCGTTCTAGAGATATCAGATCTTATGTTTGGAGGAGTCTGTATAGAACTTGGGATATTCTAAAAAATGGTTTTAATGGGTGTATTGGAGATTTGAATAAGAATTTTTGCTTTTTTAAATGGAAGAAAGATGGGCCGCTTATTAATGAGTTGGATTATGTTCACATTTCTGATTCGGATATTCGAATTTGAGATCTTTGATCGGTTGGAGGATGGCACCTTGAGAATATCTATTCTCCTCAAAATTCTCTTCTACAACCCGGATGTTCAAGCAGGTTCTGTGATTGGCTGGACTTGGACCTGGGGGGAGACTAAGGTTTATGATGTTCGCACTGGCTACCTATAGATTTGCAAGAAGATGTCTAGCTAGAAAGAGAGAGAGAATTGGCTTTAGCTTTGGCGTCAAATTGTTCCGGAAAAGATTAAATTCTTGTCTTGGCTTTGTCTGTGAGCAACATTGTCCACTGCTGTTTTTCATTTCAGGAGAGGTATGTCACCTTCAAATAGTTGCCTCAATTGCCTAACTTGCCAGGAAACTGTTTCTCATTGTATTCGAGATTGTCCAAAGCTCAGCTTGTTTGACAGATTTTAGAAATTTTTTGTCATCCTCTGAATTTGAAGAATGATTTCTTGTTCCATGACAAAGAGTACTTCTTTAGATTCTTTTATAGTCTTTAGTGGATTTGGAGAGTTAGGAATAATGAGATATTTAATAACCATGAGCCTTGGCCTCCTTTTAAAGTGGCTAGTATGGCTTTAGCCTTGAAAAAGGAGCTTTCCAGCGAGTATCTATTCCTTCTACGATTAGTTACTCTTGGATTCCTCCTTCGATGAGTACTTTTAAGATCAATTGTGATGCTAGTTATTCAGGTTCTGATGATTGGATTGGTTTTACCTGTGTTAGCAGAGATTGAAAGGAATTTTGGCAAAGAGGTTGTTTGAGAACTATTGAGAGCAAGTATATTTTTTAAGAAGAGTTGTTTGCTATTTGGAGAAATATTCTGTTAGCCTAGAACTTGAGGCAAAGAGATGTAATTTACGAAACAGATTGTCTAGAGATTTTTAATCTTATTACCAATTTCTATGATAATGTTGTTTGTGTAGATCTTTTGGTGTTTAAAATCAGAGACATTATGATTTGGAAGTGGCACATTGATTTATGTTTAATATTGAGAGATATAAATATAGTGACAGACAACATAATAAAAATGACGATAAGATCACATTTACATCATGTAAAATTTTTAATATTTAAAAAAAATATTGAAAGAAGTATCTAAAGAAAATGTCGTGCACCTTCTTAATCCTTTAGATTTTTTTTGTTTAATTATTTTTTTTATTTTCTAATTATTTAAAAAAAAAAAAGACTTGTAGCGAGTTTATCAAAATATCAATTCTTACCTACCTCACGATCCCAATAAAGTAAGCTAAGAGTCAAATTAACATTCCTATCCTTCGCTATAGGACACAGGTTTTAAGCATGAAATTTGGGGAAAGTTCAGGTTAAGATTATTTAGTATAAAGCATAAAACAACAATATAAGGACTTCAGTAGATCTATTATATTATTATTATAAAAGCATATTACAAAACTGTTAACATTAATAACTACAAAACTGTTAGTTATACCGATAATACTTTTGGAGTTATTTTTATATAAAGTTAATAGTTTAAAAATATTAGAGAATAATATAATAAATTTATTAAATAATTTAAAAATTTTTAATTATTAATTTTATATAAAAATAATTATACATAAATTTTTACTTAATTATATATTATAATTCTTTAATATTATTAGAAGTCTGCCTCGATAAAGGCATAGGTACAATTGGAATTAATTTTTTGGGTTAGTTTGTTTGAGCTTTAGAATAAAACAAGTATTTTTTTTAAATAATCACTTGTTTTATTTTTTAGTCATTATTTGAAGAGAGAATTTTTTTTTATAGTTGGTTCAAAATTCACGAGTCTGAGGGAAAACAAGCAACGAGTATTAATAAAAACCTACAGGAATTTATCCTCAAATCAGAGTGAAATGCAAATCTGAATTACTCCAAAAACTAAAACTTAAACCTGGAATATAGTGCCCCAAAATCAAATCGTCAAGAGAAGATAACCATATAGTATCAAACACAAAAGTTAATTTGATAAAAAGCATGTGGTTCGTTCCAGAGTGATTATGCATAAACGATGTTTGAATCAAATGGTGGAAGTGGCAGAAGACTATGTCTCCGGGACATGAGTTATCTTAAAGAGATTGGTAGAAAAAAAAATTATTTTAAGGAGAAAAATTTGTCATTTTAATCTTTTCATAGAATTTTTTTATTTTATTCTAATAAATATATATAATAAGATAACTATATCTTCTAATTTTTCCAAAACGCCATGTTACAGAAGATAGCCTTTTATGAACCATAATTGTAATTTTATATGAAAAAGTATTTATATTTGTCATATTTAAATAACTAATTATTTTTGTTTTCAAAAAACCAACTTCCATATATATATATATTCAATATAAATTAATTTTCTATTTCAAGAAGTATTTTTTGTCAAGTGCACAAACAAACTAGTCCTATAGTTTTGCATATATAATTGCAAAATAAAATCAACAAGAAGAATTTCGACAGAAATTTAATTATGTAAGAAGTTATATATAAAGATTTATGTTTGGTGACACCGTACAACTTCCAAAATTACAGGAAGACAATAAATCTTTATTTCGACCAATTGCAAACTAAGTCGAGAGGGTAACTTATAAAGATATTCCAATAAGGAACGGATGCACTTGTAATAGTGTGGGGGCATCCATTGAATTTTAGAAAATTCTCAAATAATACTTAGTCATTTATAAATATATAAAATTTTAGTTTAATTATTTAATAGAAAATAATTTAATAATATTATATTTATTAATAAATTAATTTAGGTTTATACATTTTTTTTAGTATTAGAGATATATTTCAAAAACATCTCATCATTGCATGTCATAAAATTATTTTTTTAGCAATGATATTAATTGAAAGAACTTTTTTAACTATATATGAATATAATAAATAATCGACTTCTAATTTATATGAAAGATGAATTTTTAAATAACTTTTTAGTGACATATCTTTCATTATATTGACAAAAAAAATTATTCAATCTTTTTAAAATATAAAATTTAAAAGAATAGAGTTTTAAGTTATATATTATTATTTAAATTATTATTTTAGTATTTTAATTTATTAGTTAGATAATTTTAAAATTAATTATGGTTTATAATAACAAATTTTATTTATAAAAATTATTGTTATGTTATTGTTCGTACAAGAAGTGAGTTTACGAACCAAAGGGGTGAAGACTAGAGATCCTGACTTAGGCGTGTACAGAATCAGGCCGGGTGGGCGACCTACAAAATACTCCGATGCTAAAGTCAGTAGTGTATTAGGTAGTGTGAAATTTTGTCTCTTTACCTGTTGGTTGATTTTTCCTTTTAACTCTATCCTGTGGGACTGCTGTTTTTCCGGCATCTAATGCTTTTACGTCGCGTCATTATTGTCGAGATTCGACAGTTATAGGCTTTGGTGTTGCAGCCGTTATGGTAGTCTAAGCGTTATGTCGTAACGTCGATTCTGACCTAATTGTTTATCCGTTATTTTCTCATTTGTCTAGAACAGTGTTTTCAACTCGAATTCCTGGAACTGGGCTTTTTGGTCAGGGCATCCGAGTTCAGGAAGTCGAACCCGCCTCTAGATTGGGATTTTGAAGGGTTTATTAAAAGAAAGTAAATAATTTCTTTTAATTTTAAGGTGGTTATAATTCCTTTGTTCTACGAACCGTCAGTCCCACTCTCAAATTTGTCTCTCATATGCAACATTAGTTTAAAATTAAATAACTTTTTATTTTCACCTGTCTATTTTCATTTTCTAAAATTTTTCCTTATCGCGAACAGTTTCTCCTTCTTCCCAGTGAACTTCTTTTGTTTGGTCTTCCCTCTCCGTCGCCTTCTTTGCCGACGTCGCTTCTTCTGCTAGCGCCCATAACACCTTCATTTAAGGTTAGTGGAACTTTTTAGTCTTTTTTCTTGTCCTACATGTTTGCTTTGCAGTTTCTTCTTCTTTGTAAGCTTTCGCACATTATTCATATTTATTCGTGCTGTTTGAAGTTTTCCTTGCATTTTTCTTTCGTTTATTTCTTTTGATTAGGCTTAATGTAGCTGGGGCACCACTGTTTTGAGTTTTCCCAAATAATTAATGATTTTTGTTTGCCCCCATTTTTCAGAACTGCTGTGCTTTTCAGGCTTGTTTTGTATCCTACTTAAGTGAGTCATAGAATTTGTAGCTCTAGGACTTTTTATTCTTTAAAAACGTAATGATGGTGATGTAGTGGTGGTGCCCCTGTATATAGGTCTTCTCGTGATGGCTAGGAAAAAGATTATCGCGACCTGAGGACATGACAGTGTTGCGAATCTGCCGAGACCCCGACCTGCTCCCATCCAAAGGATGAATAGTGAGCTCAAGGTGGACATCTATTCATGGGTGTACAAGGAGGTTAAGATTACTCCCACCATGATTACGCAAGAAGAACTTGATAATCTACGGGAGGCCCAAGTTATTTTTTATTCTGATCTTAGCAACTTGTATGTTTTCACTGTGCTTAGGTCCGAGGAACTTTTGTGCCACATTAATGAACACGTTGGCACTGCCCCGGATTGGTTGTGGATGTCTGAGACCTTGTTTTCCAGGATTGGGGTCCGTTTACCATTTTTCGACTTCCAAGTGAGCGTGCTAACTCATATCGGATGTGCTCCCTTGCAACTCCATCCTAACTCCTGGCTATTATCCGAGGTTTTGAGCTTCTGTGCTCATTTCTGAATATTGAACCTACCCTTATGGTATTTTTTATTTTTTTCACTTTGATAGTTTCTTTTAGGTCTCATGGTTGTGGATTCATCTCTTTTCGAGGTGTCGTAAATAGAAAATTTTTTACTTTGTTTGAGGAGTCCTATCACAGATTCAAAGAAAGATTCTTTAAGATTGAAGGGGTAGAGGACACCACTCCCTTCTTTCTAACTTTGGAGGACCAAAAGATTTAATTTTTATTGGAACTATAATGTCTTTTCACCAAAAATCCGACTCCTTAGTATCAATTTATTAATGATGATGTGGAATGAGTGTCATCTAGTTTTGAGGGACATCCTCATAAACGAGCAAGCCACTCGGATTGCTATTAGTAAGACTCCTATCTTTCATATCCTTATATCTTGCTTTGGTGAATCTTTAGTTTCTCTATCTTATGGGTTGCCTTCTGCTTTATTTTCTAGTTTATATGGTCGGGAGACTTGCAGTCATTGCCGAAATGAAGAAGAGACTGACAACCCAACCTCCAATTACGGCTGGTGACGACCAAGTTTCCTCTTCTGCCACTGTTAGCTGTTAACCACAACCTCAAATGGTTGAAGTGACTTGGTGGGAAGGGCAAAGTCTCGAGGTCTATATCTTGGAAGGGAAGGGGACTCTCCCACCAACTTCCCAGCCAAGAAAAAGCTAAAGAATGTTGGATAAGATGATGTTGCTGCTT
This sequence comes from Arachis hypogaea, assembly GCF_003086295.3. Taxonomy (NCBI): domain Eukaryota; kingdom Viridiplantae; phylum Streptophyta; class Magnoliopsida; order Fabales; family Fabaceae; genus Arachis; species Arachis hypogaea. The sequence continues at coordinate 143,893,156 of NC_092048.1, forward strand.
CAGCCCCTACCTCCTTCATGCATGTATTAGATAAGGGGTTTTGAGCTCCCGAATTTGTGGATCAGCATTTTATGGACGAGGACACCAGGACAATTCTTGCCAAGATGTCTCTGGAGGATTCTCTTTCCCAAGTTCAGAGGATGCTCCTGTGCTCTGCAACTTATGTTCGAGATGCAGAGGTGGAAATCTCGAGTCTTTGCTCTGAGTTCCTCTCGAAGGACAAATTGATTGCTGAGGCGAATACTTGAATTCAAAAGATGAACAGCTCAGTTACTGACCTTCAAGGTAAGCAAACTTCCTTTTAGAACGAGGTAAAAAGTTTGAAGTAAGCCAAAGCTGCTTCCGACTCAAGGGCAATGGCTTTGAAGAAGCAAGTTTTCGAGTTGATGAAGAAAATTGAAGAACTCGACATTTTGGTTAGGAAGGCTAAACAAGCATCTGTTGACTGTGTGTTTGATGCCGAGAAAAACATCCTTGACCAGATTAAGTTCAAGGCTCCCAACTTGAACATCTTCGAAGTTAATGCCTTCAAGAAGGTGGTGGATGAAAAATTTATTTCAACATTATGATTTGTAATTTATTACTCATTTTGCTAAGTATTTTGAACTTGGTAGTTCAGAACTGTGGTACTTTTTGCAGTACTTTCTCCTGTTGTTTCTTTGGAATTTAACTTTATGTGTTTTCGTTATAATTGGGATTAACTTATCTGCTTGCTATATATCCTTCTTCCTTAGATCGTTTTATTTTAAACTTTAATTTCAGCTCGATTTCGACTTTATATGACTGAAGGGATATTTAGCGCATTCCGATCATAACATGAGTTTGTAAGATAAATAAAAAATATTTATTTAAAGTGTAAGTTCAAAAGGAAAGTTCCTTTTATTGAATACAAGGTGGGACTTATTAAAAACCTAATCGCATAGCAAAAGAATGCCCTTACTCTACGTAACAAAAATAAAGGAAATTTTCCAAAAACTTCCAACATTTCCTAAGAATAATACCTTTTCAAATGGGTTGTGTTCCAACTTCTCGGGATTTCGGAGTCATCCACAGTTTCTAACTTGTATGCACCTTGTTCCAGTGCTTCTTTCACTCTAAAGGGTCCTTTTCAAGTTGGAGCTAGCTTACCTCGTGTTCCTAGTACCTCGGCATCGGCTTGCCTTAGAACAAAATCCCCTGCTTGAAAACTTCTAGGTTGGACCTTTGTATTGTACCTCTTGGCCACCCTTTACTTCAGAGCTTGCTCTGCTAAATTAGCTATTCCCTTGACTTCGTCAATTAGGTCCAACCTCTCATGAGTTGCCGAGGTTTCCAAAAGCATTCTTGGGCTTGGCTCCTGGAGTTCTGCCGGAATTATCGCCTTTTCATCATAGATAAGTCTGAAAGGCGTCTCGTTGGTAGTGGAGTGCACTGTAGTTCGGTATGACCACAGTACCGACCATACCTCGTCAGCCCAAGAGTCCAGGTGTTCATTAAATCTTTTCTTCAACACATTCAGAATCACCTTATTGGCAGCTTCGACTTGTCTATTTTTCTACGGGTGTTCCACCAAGGCAAATATTTCTCAGATCCCTAAGCCGGACAATAATTCCCGAAACCTAGAGTCTGTAATTAGGTCCCGTTATCTCTGACAATGGGCTTGGGGTTCCCAAATCTTGCAATAATTTCTTTCCAAACGAATTTTTGACATTGAGCATAACTGATACCAGACATGGGTGTGGCCTCAATTCACTTGGTAAAATAGTCTATAGCAACTATAAGATATTTTACCTGGCCAGGTTCTTGTGAAAAAGGTCCCAATAGGTCCAAGTCCCACTTGGCAAATGGCCTTGTCGGGATCACGGATACGAGCTCATGAGGAGGTGTTTGGTGGAAGTTACCATGCTGCTGACATTTGTCACATTTTTTCACATACTCCATGGTATCTTTCATGAGAGTGAGCCAGTAGAATCCGGCTTGGATGACCTTCTGAGCTAATGACTTTTCTCCTAAATGATGTCTACGGCAACCCTCATGAACCTTTTGCAACATGTACATCGTTTGTTGGTTATTTAAACACTTCAACAATGGTTGAGATACGCCTCTTTTCTATAGCTGTCCATTTATCATAGTATATTTGGCCGCTTTAAGTTGTAACTTTTTTACTTCCTTAGGATCACTGGGCAAGGTCCTGTGTTCTAAGTATGTGCGAAACAGGTCCATCCAAGTGTAAGAGGGATGAGCAGAAAATCAAAACATCAGGTTTTGTTATAATGGGCTCTATAAGCTCCTCCTGTATGAGAATATGATTCCCTATTATGGGTTTAGTGTTTGCTAGTTTGGACAATACATCAGTCTGTGTATTATGTTCCCTAGGTACATGCTTAATTATAAAAGAATAAATGAATTGTACCTCTTGTTGTCCTTTTTTCAAGTACTGTTGCAGTAGCGGATTCTGTGTCTAATATTCCCCGTTAACTTGGGAGGTCACTAACGCCAGTCTCGTGTCCGTCCTCCTCGTGTTGGCCCTTCAATGGAATTTCTAAATTGATTGCGTAGTGAATTCGATATTCGGCCATGATTCTTGGCAAAGTAAGTTCCCCACAGACGGCGCCAAATGTTCATACCAAAAGTGAGTTTACGAACTGAAGGGGTGAAGACTAGAGATCCTGATTTCAGCGCGTACAGAACCAGGCCGATTGGACAACCTGCAAGACACTTCGATACTAAAGTCAGTAATGTATTAGATAGTGTGAAATTTCGTCTCTTTACCTATTGGTTGCTTTTTCTTTTTAACTCTGTTTTATAGGACTGCTGTTTTTCCGACATCTAATGCTTTTACGTCGCATTATTATTGTCGAGATTCGACGATTATAGACTTTGGTAGTGCAACTGTTATAGTAGTCTCGGCATTATCTCATAACGTTGGTTCTGACGTAATTGTTTATTCGTTATGTTCTCATTTGTCTAAAACAATTATATATATTTTATCTCTCTAAACAAAACTTTTTAAATCCGTTATTGACTCTAATGCTTAAGTTAAAAAATATTTAATGTGTTTAATACTTTAATGTAATTCACTATTTTCCGGTTTATTCCCTTTTATTTATGTGATTATTGTCGCTACTGAAGTAACGATTTTATTGAATAAATGATTATCACGGTTCACTTGTTATAATCATATCATAACGTTTTGCCTAGTTATTCCTTTATATAGGGGGTGTTTTACTCTCTGAAATACGAGGTCTCTTAACCGTTGAAGCATCTGAAGAGAGTTGATTCCATTTGATCCTGGGTTTTTCTTCATCTTGTCTTAAGGATTTGTTATTGGATTTTAGTCATCATTGGGTTAGGTCTCATCAGGTGGGTTTCTTAAGAGCTAATTGGACTTTGTCTGTAACAATCGCATTATTATTATAGAAAAATAGAGAATAAATTTGTAATTAGTTAATATTAGTTAATTTTTTTATTTTAAATATTTATATTTTTTAGAGGATTTATAATTTATAATTTCAAAAAAATAAAATTATTAAAAAAATATTTATTGTATTATTGTTAACAGAAAAAGTTGGTTTACATATGTTTAGAAGTATTTTTACTATTCTAAATTTAGAATTTACCTGAACAAAATTGTAGAGAGTAGATTGGAGATACAATGTTATCGTTATTCTCCTATTACGAATTTCTAATGTCTCGAGTTTGTCGCTCTCAATGGTGGGGGATGTTCCTGTAAGAATTCCGATCCGACGCTCAAATTAGCATGAGTCAAAAGAGGAGTTAAGTTAGAGATCATACATGAGTGCACGCATTTAAAATAGTGCATATATTACGAGGTTATAATGTTACAAAGTTCTCTTAGGTGGGTTGCTCTTTTTATGAACAACTCTCATCATAAGATACTTAATGCCTTATTGTGATCTCCTTTCATATAATGCTTTTAGATCTATATATAATTATTGTTGTAATATTTTCTTTTAATAATAGAATGATGGTTATAACGTAACAATTAACCTCATAAAATTGAGTTATTAGATAATAGAATGAGTTATGAAGAGTTAGTGTTCTCTTTATAATATATGCTTTTGAATATGAGAGAATATTTAATCATCAAACTGGTTCTTTAGAACTTCTTATACTACTCTTGAACCCGATTCTTAGTATTAGGCTTATAGAAATATTTTAGAACAGACTCCTAAACTCGGTATGTCTTTCTTTCGAGAAAGATTTTTCGAATTTCATATATCAACCCAAGTGTCTCATTATTTAAGGTAAAACTTTTTATTTTGCTTACTTTTCTTATAAAGTCTGAACTCTGACCATAATTTCTATCAATTGTAGGCTATCACCTCAATTTATGAGAGTGGGAGTTAATTTTTTTTTAATCAAAGTTGCATATTGTGATTCTTGGATTAAGAGTTGATATTTCAATTCTTTGAATGTCGAAATTTCTTTTCATTTTTTATTTTTTAGTTTTAAGGACTTCTTGTAGTGGGTATTTCAACTCGAAGCTTGTAAACTCGAGTGTTTGAATTTTTGAGATTCCGATGAAGACATATCAAAATAAATTAAAGTTGTTAGAATTAATAATTATTAAATTTTCTATGTTTGAAATAGTAGCTCAATCATGAAAATATTGAATTTAAAATAAAAAAATTAATATATAAATTTTTTTATTTAAGTACAATCTATCTAAATGAAATTTTTTTCGATCCAAAGCAATTATTTAGACAATTGAATGATAAATTTTTTTAATTTAGAATGGTTGACTCATGAATTTTTTTAATAAACAATTATTCAGAGATTATTCGTTTTTTTCTACCACAAATTTTCATATTATTATTTTTAAATAATAATATGCTCTAAAATATTTTATAAAAATTTAAATAAAATAAATCATACCTTTATGTATCTAAGTATGAAAGTAGTTTGGCTTCAAAGAGTTTAATTAGGATTTTCAATCTTTTTTCTCATAATAGAGAACGAGTTTTTGTTTTCTGGCTTTGTAAACTTCAATCTCTAGATATCAAGTAATATTTTTGTAGTAAATTTATAATATTTTTTTTCGATTTTTTACTTCACAACTTTGACGTTGTTAATAAGTCTCCAAATCATTGACCATTTAATTAGTTTAAGAATTCTGAACATTTGAAGCATATAGTGATATGGTCACAATTTGTAAATTTTTTCATCTCTTTAGTAGAATTTTTGTATTATATATTTTAATGCTTGTCTTTTGTGACCATACATTTTTTACTTTTTTTTTATATTATTTTTCTTGTAAACATGTGTTGTGCTAAATTCAGAGTAGAACTTAGAATGAAGAGAATAATGTGACAAGTAACGTGTCTCTACAGACGGCACAATTGTTCAAAAGTATTTTTACTATTCCAAATTTAGGAGTTACCTGAATAAAATTGCAGAAAGTAGATTAGAGACACAATGTTGCTGCCATCCTCCTATTTCGAGTTCCTAATATTCCAAGTTTGTCATTTTTAATGGTGGGGGTGTTCCTGCAAGAACTCCGACGCTCAAATTAATATGAGCCATAAGAAAAATAATTAAGCTAGAGATCATACCTGAATACAAGTATTTGAAATAATATTCTAGAATAATATATATATCTCCAAAACTATATTGATTTAGTGTATCTTTTTGCACAGAGACTTACCAAATTTGTAAATAGATGAAAAAAAGAGATTAAAAAAATAAATGAAATATTTTTATTCTTAAAATTTGGTTATATTTTGTTAAGTATATATTTGTTTAATAAATTTTTTTGTTAACAATCAATAATATTTTTAAAAAATAAAATAAAAATATAAAAATTAAATTTTTATCTTATTTTTTATATATTTTTTAAATAATTATTTAAATATTTTTATAAAATTTTAAATCAAATACATAAATCCTAATAAATATAAAAGTTATTTGTTACTTAAAAAAATATTTTTTAAATATTTTTATTATAAATTTAAATTATTTTAAAAAAATTATTAATAATAAAATTTGACTATATTTTTGTGAATAATAAAATTATTCGAATATATTTTTAATAGTCTCAATAAATTAAAAAGGGTTTGGTGTTCATGTCGACGAAGCAGCCATCTTTGTCCATGCATATACGCCCACAAATTAAAATCTATATATACGGAATAATCTTTATTAATATATCATACGGAATTAAAATAATTATGGGAGAAAGGACAGTCGGCAAAGATTTTAATTAGATTAATTGATTGCCACATGCATATATTGAATTATTTGTTTGACATAGTCACACATCACACTCACCACACTCACCCATACATATATAGGAATTTCGGCACACTGAAGATATACACAAATTTTTCTAGCTAAGGGATTCATATGGAGAATACTTAAAAATTAAAATTCTCGCTATAGAATATCCATGAAGAAAAATATAAAAAAAAGGGGGTTTCATCAGTTTATTGGATGAATAATGATGAACAGGGTAGCTAGCTAGGTAGGCTTTCATTTTCGTACACCTTTCTTTTTCCATATTCTTTATCTTTGGTCAGTTTTATCGGTAGGGGTGGGGGTGTTCATGGTCTTGTGGGGTACGTGAAAAGAAAGATATATAACGGGAGATAGATGTCAGTGGAGACGCTAAAATGTGTCAAAATATATGGGACAGCTCACTTAGATTTGTGGGTCCCACTCCTTTGAATTGAAATACATGGCAATCCTTTCTCAGGTACTATTAATTAACAACCAACATCAAATATCCTTAAAAGAAAAAAAAAAAACACACACACATACACGTGTCATATATATAGTAAAAGTTTGCTACCCTAATATTTATATAAAATTGATAAAAATTTTAAGTAATAAGTATTATTTTAATCTTTAATGTTAAAGATTAAAATTAAAACTATTTCCAACGTAATTTTTTATTTAAAATTATTCTTAACATTTTTTTTATTAAAATTGTCTTTTTAATTTTTTAGACAAAAATATTTTTTATTACCACCAGCATCTTTACTTAAAAGTTTGATTCATAATTTATAAAAGGAAGATTAAAATTTAATATTTAATTTAAATAATATAAAAATAAATAATTTTAAATATTTAAAATTTATCTTAAAAGAAAAATTAGATAAATTTGATATTAAATTAATTCGACACAGAATTAATCTAGTTCTATATATAATGTAAAAAGAATTATGCTAAAATTATTTATTAAATTAATTATTATATATTGTGTATAAATATATATTATTTAATTATTTTTTATATATATTAGACTATGTTTAGTTTTGAGAGTATATGATAAAACAAAATACTAAAAATAAGACACAAAAAATTATATTTTTATATTTTATTTGGTGATAAATTAAAATAAATTATGAAAGCTTAATTTATTTTTATTTTTTTGTTAAAAAAAATTAAAAAGAAAAATATAATAATAATAAAATATAATTATAAAAAATTAACAACAATAATAAAAAATAAAAAATAAATTGTATCTTTTGTTAGTATTTTTGTGTCCTTTATATTAAAATAAATACAAAATATACTAATTTAGTATCTCTCAATGTTCTGGCCCAGCCCAAAAAATGGGAGTCTACCAAATAAACTCGCTCCCTGTCCGTACGACATGACATCCCGCACGTGCCCCGATCTTTTGAAGAGATCTTGACAGTTGGTGAAAACTTTTAAAGGACTGCGCCATCACAAAAGAGAGCCTAACAGAATAAGTTGGAATAAAGGAGAGGGACTTATCCCTCTTCCCAAATACATCACTATAATCCTAACCTAATCGTCTTATCGTACGAACGCTTAACTTACTTTGGTCTAGAAGTGTCCTTATAGGTGGTCTTACCTGCCATCTAACCAACAAATCGCACGCATAGCTTCTTCTGTAGGAAGTTCACATTCAGGTTCCATTAACATCTTAAGTATCTCATCATCAACCGACCATCCAAATTCACTAACACTCAATATAATATCTCTATCTAAATCTTATCTGTTAAATATAATTTTATATTTTTATATTTTTGTTTTAATATCCTATACTTGTGAACAAACACAGTCTTATATACATGTTAATTTGTTAATTTAATGGTTGTTCTTTTAGGTTATGTTTGTTTATAAAGACAGGAGACTGAAATAAGAACACAGATACACAAAATCGTATTTAACAGAAAATAGACATAAATAAAAACAATGTGTTCAGAAATACTAAATTAATATATTTTATGTTCATTCTGACAAAAAATACAAAAATACTAATAAAAAATACAACTTATTTTTTATTTTTTTATTATTCTTATTAAATTTTTATAATTATATTTTTTTATTATATTTTTTGTCTCAGATTTTTTAAATAAAAAATAAAAAAATTAAATTTTTACCATTTATTTTAATTTATTATCAATAAAATATAATAATACAAAATTTTATATTTTTATTTTTTATATCTTATTTTTAATATCTTATTTTATTCTATTTTAAAAAACAAATGCAAAACGTGAGTCCTTAATATTTAGGAGGTGGGTCTCCAAGCACTGACTACTGTCACACTTTGATTGGGTGATTGGTCACACACGTTCTGTTCCCCAACTATTCTGCTTTTTCCCAGATACTTCATTTACAAATGATTCCATCACACATTAGAATTTACATTAAACACGTACGTTTTACGTCGGATTAAATAACTCTGCATTAGTTTAATTATTTTTGTAACTAATTATTGTTAGAAATTTGAGTAGCATGCATCAACCTTTAAGTTTATATATCTCATGTCCCTTCGGGGACATCCGATAAAAAAAAAAGTTTATATATCTCATAATTGTGTATATATATATCTCTATATCTTTCTCTTAACTATTAATAAAAGGTACGTACATATATATTAAGAATTTAATTTTTATATATTATTAATATAAAAATATTTTATACATATAATTAATTATATATTTTTTAATTAAAATAATTTATTTTTAATTTTATTATTTAAAAAATTATCTAACTATATAAATTTAATTAAATAATTATATAAAATATTTTTATATTATTAATATATTAAAATTAAACTCATATATTTATTTACCAGAGATCGATTGTAAGAGAATGATGAATTGCGACATTAATTAGGCCATTTTCACCTAAATTATATAAATGATTTGAATTATGGGATAATCACTTTTGCGAATGATTTTATCTAACCACTAATCTTAGGCCAAATTCTGACAGTATTTTTTATACTAGTTTTGTTAAATAAATTGAGAATTATTATATGTTAATTAATTTAATTATAAGAATAATAACTAAAAGAATAAAAGAATATTTTGTAAATATAATTAAATTATTTATTTAAAAGATACATTAAAAATTGGTCAAAATAATGGTTAATAATTATGAAAAATGAAACATTTTAGTATTTATAAATTGTATTGAAGATTTTAATTAATCAAGTTGAATTAAATATACATATTATTTATTAGTATTTATTTTAAGTTTAATTATGATTTGAACTTTTTATTTTAGTAAATTTATGAGTTAAAATTTTAAATCTATAATATCTGTAATATTTATTCTGTAATACTTTACTGATGAGAGAATTAGGTCTGGAAATTAACTTTTAATCTTGTTTTGCAAGCATGACAAGGTTAAAAGCCTTCAAATCTTTAAAGTTGAGATCTTTTGCATTTTTGGTATGCAAGAAATTCTCCGTCCGATCTACTGCATCTTGTTTTCTGACCTTTTCTGCCCCTACCAAAACTGGAGTATAGTTCTCTGAATCTCTTCAATTAATATCTCCGATAACTTAAAGCAACTTATAATGTATATGGACATTGCCATTGCCATTGCCACTGCCTTAATAAGCATTTCGCGTCTATTAGAAGATAATAGAGCCCTCGTCCAGTGGCTGAACTTCTGACACACCCTATTTTTAATGTAGTTAAATGTTATTTTTTTTATCTCGGAATCACCGCCGGTAAACCTAAATATTTATTTTGATTGCCAACATGAGGGGCAAGGAGAATCTCTGCCAAATGGTCTCGGACTAGAATTGGTGTGTTCTTACTAAAGAAGATTGATGATTTGTCAAAGTTTATCTTTTGGCCACTAATTTCTTGGTAATTCTGTAGGATTTGTAGCAATATCTAGCACTTTACTTCTGAAGATTTGTTAAAAAGAATTGAATCGTCTGCGAAGAAAAGATGATTGATTGTCGGACACTTCTAATTGTGTCTCAAACCATAGATTTTCAGCTTCTGTTCTTCTCTGTGTAGCAGATGGAAGAGTCTTTCTGCGCAAAACAAAAATAAGTAGAGAGACAGTAATCCTCTACATAGTTTAAAATAACTATGAAATTATTCATTCATAGTAAAAGAATAAGATACTGTTGTCACAAATTTCTCAATTTACTTCATCTATCGATCACAAAAACCTAATTTTTTCATCATTTTCCAAACAAAATTTTATTACACCCTATCATAAATCTTGTTCATATCTAATTTTAATGTTAAATCATAATTTTTATACTTTTTATTTTTGAAAAAATGCATGCAAAATTCAGTACTTCACTTGAACTTATTTTGTAATTTGTTTGGATTGAAGTGGAAAGCGGTGGTGGCTTTTAGCTAAGTGGGGTAGGATAGAAAGAAAATGTAAATAAAAATTTAGAATTATATTAAATTAATAAATAAATAATTTAATAATTTTATAATATTTAAATAATTTTATCGTTTGAATTCTATTATTTTGCGTGTATAATTTTAATTTTAATTTTTTATAAATAATTTTGTTAGCGTTTAAAATATTCATAAGTAGTATAGTAGTTTATTGAAGGAAAAATTACTAAAATAAACATCAACTTAAATAATTTGTTTATATTATCCAGTTATTTTAATTTAGATATTTGAATAATTTTATTAATTAATTTTATAATAAAATTAATATTTATTTATTAAAATAAAAATAATATATAAAAATTAGCAAAATATATTGTATATTAAAAACAAGAAATATGAAATATATATATATAAGAGTATTTAATCAAATATATTATATTTTTTAATTTTTAAATATTAACGTGAAAATATTAATTTAGTATTTTTTTACATCGTATTTTTGTTTTAATACTCTCAATAATCTTATTCTTAATATTATTTTGGAATTCAACGTTTATGATTTTATTAATACATATAATTAATTTTTTATTTAATTTATTTTTTTAATGGAATCATAATTTATATTATAAAAAAATTACAATAAAAAATTGTATATATCAGAATTATAATTATACAAAAGAATACTAAAAATAATAAAATTAAATATTTATCCTAGTAGAGATGGAAACAAATCTAAAAGTTCTTGATGATGTATTTTATATAGTATATTTTTAGTTCTTTTAGTACTCTTTTTTAGTACCTATAGTTTTTTATTATTATTATTATTTATGGTTAATTTTTTGTTTAATTTACTTTACTTAATGTGATCAATATATAATATACAAAAATCACAATTATAACAGTGTATAATGTCAAATAAAAATTTAATAAAAAAATAATAAATAATAAATAATAGAAAAAAAGAGTTTATATAAGAAAAAAAATAAGAATTTCATAAATAATACAATAACATGTCTGAAGGATAAAATTGGTAAAAAAAATAAATGTTTAGTGTAAATGGCTAAAAGCCCGTTATTAAAACGGAGAAGTTAAAAATTGTTGCTTCTGGCAAATTTGGGTTTGACATCAAAATCACTTCTACGTTTATCAAATCAAAAGTTAGCCAAACAAAAAATTAAAATTTTCAATAAATTTAAACGTGCTTTTTCTCTTCAAGTGAGTTTGCCAAACACATCCTTACAATCCGAAAACTAGACATTAATTGTATTAAAATTAGAAAACGATTAGTCAAAACAAGACCCATATATACATAGGATCTTTGCTCTTGGACAAAAGCAGTCACATCTGTCATAGAATCATGGACAGCACAGGGATTCAAATAAATAAACGAGCTTCAATAAATAAAGTTATATATATATATATATCAATCGATTTAGGGGAAAATAATGCAAATGAAGATATAGCTAGAAAATGACTAAAGAAAGAAAATGATCCTAAATAGCGTGGAAACGATGATGATGTATGCATAAACATTGTGCTGATGATAATTGTTGGAGAAGTTGATTACCTTATTATATTATTATTGTATTTGTACAGAAGAAGAAAAAATATTTGTACAGAAGAAAAAAGGGCACGTTATAATAATTGAGGGCCCTTTCTTTATGTGCAATAATTTTGAGGAGCTTACAGATTTGCGATTCTAATTGGTTATCTCATCAGAAGGTTTCTTTTCCACTCGGGTCATATCTTGCCAGGTAACACACATATCAATATATCATATATGAAGAAATTCGCAAATTTTATGATCAGTATTTCATAGATGACAAATTCAACTTGGCCCCTAAATTATTTCTAAGTTATTATTTTAATTTGTAATTCTTAATTTACATATAAATTAAGTTACATGAATCTCTCAATGTCTAGAAATAAATATTGTAATATTTGGGTTAATTATAAAAAATACTCCCAAATTTTATAAACACTCACAATAATATCTTTTTTTTTATTATCGACAAAAATATCATTGAATAATTTAAAAATGTATACGAAATGTCTGTCCGTCAAGTGATGTCTTTTCTATTAATGAAAGTGTCTGATATAACAAACAAAAAAGCTTATATGGCAAACGAAAATCTTACCTGAACCTATTTCCAAATTTTTCAATCATTAACCATAATTCTCAATTGCAAAATGAGAACATGATGCATCTGAAGAAGGATTCAACCATGGATGTAGCTGGAATGAAGTGAAGGTTTGTGTCAATGGCAGAAGGATGCAACGATAGGTGCAAAGACTTTGGTTCGAAGCAGTATGACGGTACGTGTCTCTGCTTTCTTGTTGTTGTTGCTCTGAAATCGAAAACAAATGCTAACCCAAAGAGGTGGTTATTTTGGTGCTCACTATGAAAAGTGTGACTTGGTTTTGCTCTCCAATAGGTCTTTGTTGTTATTCCTATTTTAATATGTTTTTCGCACCTTTTGATTCATCACTATTCTTCATCAATTTTTAATTTGTGTTCTTGGCAGAATAAAAATCAGAATTGCAAATATTTTCAATGGATCGATAAATTGGAAGAGAAATACATGGTTGAAGAGGAAGAATGCTCTTAGAACAACAAACCAGTGTTATCTTCACGTGAAAAACTCAAATAGAAGAGTGTTAGGAAGTTGTTCGAATCAGTAGAGTGTGAGGACACAGTCCCCATGGTGCTACCTGTTCTTACAAAAGAATTGAAGGAGAAATTGAAGAGGATTGAAATTCTTCAAATCATGATGTGCATGGGGGTTGCAATTGGTGTCTTTATCAATTTTTTTGCTCTGTTTAAGAACTGATTTGTACTACTGTTGAATAGTGGATAAAGAGTAAATGTCAATTAGAGTGTATTTTGATAACTATGGATGTGCCAAATTTGGTTGAAACATGGAATGACAACTTTTGTATTGTGTTTTGATGAGAACCTGATGTGTATTAAGAGTGTACCAAATTATTCGACTGTAGCTTTGACGAGAATCTGATGTGTGTTGTATTTTTTAAAATGCAGTAAAATTAAATAGAACACTTGTAGTACAAACTTCATAATTAATATTTAAATGTAGTGTATCTAATTACATTGACCATAATAGGTTACATAACATTTATCAACAATCCACAAAAAGTAAATTAACATTCCCTATAATTCAAGCATAACCTATGATCAAGTAACAATATCTAGATGACATAAGCTAATTAGGTAATGTACCATAAGAAGTACTAAACAGAGTCAAACACAACCTAGTCCAATAACTTTCAAAACAACTTAAACAATTCATCCAAAATACTCATTAACACCAAAAGAAAAAAAAGAATGCTAAATAAGTTCCACAATATCAAAAGACTCTAATACAACACATTCATCATGGCTTTTTCTTTAGGTTCTTTGAAGACTTTGAAGGTGCAAGTGTGACCATGAATTCCATGAACCTCTTTGTTGGTGCCTTTACTTGCTGCATTCATTGTTTATTGAGAAACCAATGAGAGAGCACGGGAGCTAGAATTTGGCACATGCACTTGGCCTAAAATATTGGGTCTCACAGGAATATTGAGCCTACCAACCACATTGGACTTGACTTGTGGTGGCTTAAAAGGTGCATTGGGCCTCACTGTAGTAGCCCTTGAAGAGGGAGCAGCAGCATTCAGCAGAGCAGCCCTAATTAGATCATGTGCACCTATAACAGCGGATGGTGGTATCATAATTGGGATCTTTGCCCTATCACTAGATGCACCCCTCCTCACAGGTCTTGGTACATCAGCAACAGCATGGGCAATCTTTGGTGGATCTGACTTTTTGATAGTAGTGGCTGGTGCTTTTACTGAAAAAGCTAGTATTGGTGCAGAGCTTGTTAGGCAAGATGTTTCCAGTGCCTGCAGTCATGGGTTGAAGCAGATGCTGCTGCAAGGTTTGAACCCAACTCTTGGGCTTGCTACAAATTGAAAACGTAGATTCTAGAAGTCTGTATATGTTGCAGAAAAAATAAGTACAAAGGTGTAAGTATGAAACTAACTTCGTCACCAGTTTGAGATTGTGGGTGTCCCTATGTAACTTGTTGTTCATCTGCTGCTTCAAGAGTCTCCTCATAATTCATTTCTTGCTCTTTGTCTGATAGATCTGCAGTATCTTGTTATTCATATGCTGATCCTGATGTAGTTTTGACAGCTTGACCAGTTTTTTCAGTAAGATTTTTTTCTCTCCTCACATGTACTTGCATTGTGTCCTTGCTGCAGCATATACAATAGATTGGTACATATTTAGAATACAAAACCAAAATTTAGCTGATACAACAGATTGGAACATACTTAGAATACAAATTCAGCACTTAATGTATACAACATCTTAGTACATATTTAGACTACAAAACCAATGACTTAATATAAAGAGAGGTGTATACCTTTTTGCACCACTTACAAGTGGTTTGACCATACTTTCGCTTTGTTTTTTATTGGTTATCACCCTGACGCTCAGATTCATGACGTGTCTCTTCCTCGTAGGTCTGCCTATTGATCTTTTGTATAAAGGAGGTAGACAAAGATAACCCTCATAATCACCCCAATACTCTTCACTGGGTATAGAGTTGATGTGGTACTGATATTCCCTGTTGTAGTGCTCCATGCACAACCAGTGATGCACATAGTCTTCAGGCCAATGATTCTTCCTTTGGATAACAGCCACTCTATAGCAACAGGGCAATCCAGTCAGTTGCCATTTTCTGCAAGTACATGTTCTTTCTAAGGTGTTAATACTAACCCTGTGTCCATGTCTCCTCACCTCAAATAAGTTATGCTCATCGTCCTCAACCCGCTGGGCCTCCTAATAATTACCTTCTTTTTTCTCTTTTTCTAGCCTACTCATCTAAATAAGTGCCAACTTTTCTATGTATGATGATAATGCATCCTTATGCTATGCCATAACCCTCATGATGTAGAACCTCATCTCTTCTAGCATTGTTAGAATACTTTTTCCTCTCATATCCACTATTGTTGCATTAAATGATTCATCATTGTTGTTGGTAACATTATCCACTTTAAGCTAATTAGAAAATTCTTATTTCGACCATGATGATTGTTCATAAGTTGACAAGTACTCCCATACTCTTGCATTGATTAACTTAACATAGGTCATTTCATTTTTGGATTTCAAAGTGGTCATTGCCCAAGCACACTGCCACAAAGTTCCTCTTAACTCTTTGTCTTTCCATCTCTTATTCAAGTTCTACTACATGTGCATCACACAAAATCTATGTGGCACTTTTGGCATGACTTTTTGGAGTGTTGGAACCAGCCCTTAAACTAAATATCAAAACCAACATTCAATAATATAACAGAGGTGCACAAATACAAATAACTAAGTCATCAAGATTTATAAATTACCTTTTGCTTGTCACTCATGAAGTTCGACCCAAATTCCTTGTAATCCTTAATATCTTCATGAAGTAGCTGCAATAACCATTTCCAATTTTCTTTTGTTTCAGCATCAACCATAACATATGCTATAGGAAATAGATGATTATTCCCGTCTTGTCCTACAGCCGTGAGTAGTTGTCCCCAAAAATACTCCTTAAGAAAGGTTCCATCAAGGAAAATAAAAGGTCTACAACCACGCGTAAACCCTTTCTTACATGCCTCTAAGCATATATATAAACTTTTAAACTTAGGCAAACCTTCTAGCTATGAATGTGTGCTCATAGTACATGTAGAACCAAGATTCCCCTTAAGTAGCTCCCATAAATAATTGCGTAGCTTCCCATACTATTTGACGCGGGAGCAATCATAGTTAGTAGGTTAATTATATTAGTTAATTGTAATAAGGGAATACAAGTCTCATATTGTTTAGAATCGTGAATTTTGTGTTATGTATTAGTCCCTCATCGTCCAAGTTATGAAGGTTTTTCCTTCTCCCACTAGTATAAATAACTCATGTACCTTTTATTTATGAAATATAGTTGAAGTTGATTTGAATATGAAATAAGTTGTGTGCTTATTTTCTTCTAAGCTCTTTGAGAGTAAGAGGTGCATCCTTGGCTTGGCCAACCAAGGTGGGTTTATAGCTATTTTTACCATAGTGGGGTTGTTAACCTCGCCAAGATTGGTGACCCAAGCGACATCCCGGCGTCACTGTTCCTTCTTCGTACCCTCAATGATGTCCTTCGCTGTCTCCATTGTCCTATACATCATTCGGTCACCTATACTTATGTCATATTCTACCTTAAACCACTCTTCTGCCTCCCTTTGTAGCAAATTAGAAAAAATTCTAAATTTGTTAACTAACTCTCCAGCCACCCATCTATATGTTACTGATCTAGATTTGTTACTTTTAGGACAGGTGTACTCATCAACTAGAGTCTTGATTTGAAAATTTGGTAGGAATTTTTTTCTTGAACAGTACACCTCCCACGGACAATCCTGATTATAACAAATAACTCTGCATCTTAAAGGCTCTACTTTCAAAAAGAACACTTTCCTTTCTATTTGGATATTAAACTTCTTCACAGCATCCTTGAACTCTTTCATCGTTACAAACTCTATGCCTAGCTCGAGTCTAACTTGGCCAAAGCGTGCATGAGGATTGTGTTGTAGAAATACCGAAACTCCGTCTTTATCATTTGATTCAGCGAAACTGTGGAGATCCATAGACTCGTACTAGAACTTATTTTCTCCACCTCTACAAACTCCATTAGCATTAGACTCCTGTACAGGCCCAATTATTGTTGTGGCCTCATTGTCCCTGGGAGGAATAATTCTCTGCCCTGATGGTTGTGGCCTTGAGTGTCTCTCCTTCTTCTTAATTGCCCTAAATTATCTTCTCCCAACTCATTATGATTCTCGTCTAGAATAACATAAAATAAAATATTCGGTGTTAACAACATGGCAGTTCAGTATTTACATGATACCTAAATTGCATAATTTTTTTAAATAAAATTACCTTTCACTGCAGGTTCAACATATGGATTCACATCTTCATTTGACACTTTCTATGCAGATTCTGCTTCTCCTTTAGCTTCTTTAGTTGGTGTTTCCCCTCCTAATTTGGTGATGCCCAATGGTGGTGACCTTGCATGTTTCTTTCTAGTCCTCTTTATACCATGTCTACCTACATCCTTAGAGGTTGATTCACTAACTACTACAGCAGTTTGATCTCCCTCAACTTGGCATGCCTCAGTTGGTAGTAAATTAGTGGTCTTTACACTATTGTTGCTTTCATCATACACCTCAGAATCAATATTACCCTTCTATTGACCCTCATCTTCATTACCATTGTACTAATCCTCCATCCCCTCATGTTCTCCCTGCCTTTCATCATTACCACAAACATCCTCTTTATCCACCTCTGCAACTTCTACCTCATCATTAAATACCTCAACTTCATCTACGTATTTAGGATTTTCTACAACAGCATGCTCAAAATACAAGTGAGCCCTATTACCATTTTTCATAGCTGCCTCAAATATACTAACAACATTAGCATCCCTCTTAAGCGGCCTTAAGCCATTTGATAAGTCAAAATCGGACTTCAACCAATGAACGTACTTAAACCCTATGTAACCTAAATCGAGAAACAACCCTTCTACCATAAATAAATTACAAGTATCCACCCATATCCTGTCAATGTTGCTAACAGTACTCCCAGAATATTGCATTCCATCCTTTTGATTGCTCTCTAACCTACCCATGTGGTGCATCACAAATATTATGAATGTTGACATCTGAAACTCCAAGCAGAAAAAAGACACATTTAATATTAACAGAGCTCCAATCAATTACTAAAATTGTTCTTCCAAAACAGAAAAAAATGAAACTAACTAAATCCTAAACTAATGCAATACAGCAAACAATGCATACACCAGAAAACAAAATTTGAATGCACAAAAATCAACATTGTCACATACTTAGTTGCCATTTTTTTCATCAAAGACCATATAACTACAACAACATGAACGACACAAAGTTCCTAATGAAAAAGATAATACGCGTACCTTGTCAGATGAACAACCACCAAGATGCGACAATGTCCCTCCAAACCAGCACCGCGGCGATGGTGGACGGACGATGGTCTTCGACGGTGACTTAAAGAGGAGAAGATGGAAAGGCAACAATGACTGCATCATTAACTCTTTTACTCTCTTTGACCCTCTTTTACAGTGTTAAAATATTTTAACTTCTTAATACATTAGTTGAAATTAGGTTATTAATTAGGGACTAGGGTTAATGAATTGGAAAATTTGGAAATGGATCCAGGTAAGATCTTTGTTTGCCACATAAGCTTTTTCGTTTGTCATATCAGACACTTTCGTTAATAGAAAAGACATCACTTGACGGACGGAAATTTCGTGCATGTTCTTAAATTATTCAAAGATATTTTGTCGATAATAAAAGTGAGAGGCATTATTGTCAGCGTTTACAAAATTCGAAAATATTTTTTGTGGTTAACTCTTATTTTAAAATACCAAACTTTATTAACAAGTCTTTGATCTATTTCATGGTTTTATGAAATTTATTGACTTACGTATCAGTTGAAAAGATACTAAAAAAATTAAAGTGTTTATTAGGAAAAAAGAAATTTAAAGACTAATTGAAAAACAATCATTTCAAACCATAAATATTCTCAACGTAGTTAAAATTATTCACAAAAGAACAAAATTAGATAAATTTATACCCATAAAAAAAATAAATTTTCTGTGATAAACAATATTCAGTCCATAAATTTTTATTGATTTTTTAAAAAAAATTAACAAAAATTCTCAAATTAATCATACTCTCTTTCCCTAATCTTCATTTCTCTTTTTTCAATTTCAAATTGGAAAATATTATGTAAACAATGACTATTTTGAACAACATAAATAATCACCAATTAAATAAAAATACATTACATCTTAATTTAATATTATTAATTAAATTTACTCTTTTAATCCTATTAATTCACATTATTCACATATTATTCAAAAAAGTTGTTGGTTACTTGTACTTTTCCTTCGAATTTTTTTTAAATCTTTTGTCACTACCACTTTAACCACTTACACTGCCATGGTTACCACCGTATTGCCATCACCACAATCAACATAGAAAACACAAATGGCTTCCTCATCCAAATTTTGAGTTATCTTTACTTAAAATGCTATTTCGGTTAAGATGAAACAAAATCTTAATCACAATTTTCGGTTAGATCTTGTTCCTTGATGATATCGTTCTTAATCATGGCCATAGCTAAAAACTCTAGGAAAACCAACAAAAAGTTAAAAACTTTATTGCACCTGAAGAATCGAAATAGTTTTTGTTCCTCTCGAAGAATACCATGGATCTAAGTGTTGCAAGACAGTTCTCCTTAGTCTCTAGGTTCAATATACATGCTCTTTTTACTGTCTCTCTCACATTTAGGTTAGATGGGACCCTCCAAACTACACCTATGACATGGTTCCTTTGTAGTTGCAGAAGATAGCACCAGCATCGCCCATTATCTCGTGAAATTGTTGGGTTCACATTGAGCTTGAAGACATTTGGGTTGGGGCTAACCAAATGGCTATAGTATGAGATTGAGGCAGAGATTAGATGGACGGAGAAAGTCGCGATCTGCAGTTCGCCACCACAAACTCAGCGAATCTTGACATTGCTTGCTACGTGGCCCCCTACAGCGGCGAGTCTGCTCCGTCAAAGAGAAATCGATTTCGGGTCCACCAAATAGTATGGTGATACTTTAGAAGAAGTCTTTTTTCCAGATGATCAACGAAACTGAGCAGAGCTCAAAGTCACCGTTGGAGAGAGTCTATCACCACCAGATTTTGTGTGTTGATAGTAGTGCTGGTGGTGATGGCAGTGCGGGTGGTAATGGCAGTGATAGTGATAGTGCCGGTGGTGATGTGGATGGTTAAGATAGTGGTGATGAAAGGTTTTAAAAATTTTGGGATTAAAAAACGAGAGAGAGAGGTTGGGGATAAAAAGTAAGCTAATTTAAGAATTTTGGTTAATTTCTTAAAAAAGTAAATAAAAATTTACGAGTTGAATATTTTTATCATACAAAAGTCATTTTTTATAGATATAAATTTAGATTAATTTTTTTTATAATTTTATCAGCGTTTTAAATATTTATGGTCAGAAATGATTTTTTTTCAAAACTAATTTGAGATTTTTCTTTTGATTAATATATGCATATAGTTTAGGGTTTAAAGTACTATGTACCATGTCTGTTTGGTCCAAGAGGGGTGGCCACTGAAAAATGAGTGGCAGTGGACAGGGACAAAGCTAGATGAGATCTAACGGGGGCCAGTATTTTTTTATTTTTTATTTTAATAAAAAATTATATATATATAACTGAAAATAACGATTAATAAGAGTTACTCTTTATAAAATAATTGAATATATTGTATAACATAATATTTGAATACAAATATCTCAAAATTAATATTAAATATTATAAAAATAGATTATTATATTTAAAATCTACAAATACTAGTATTAATGTAATTTTAAATTATTTTATTAAAGAATTAAGATGTTGATGTTTAGTGTCTTAAATATTAAAAAAGTTAGTCTTGATATAATAATAATAAAAATATTTTTATCTTTTGGCCTTTTCTTTAATATTTATTGTTTTTCATCTTATCTATTATTCAAATAAATTTTTATAAATTAAGAATTTATAGATAAATATTATGTAGGTTAACTAAATTCTAAATCATATTTATAACAGCACTGATTTTATTATTTACAATTTAATAAATAAAAGTCACAAATAATTAATAATGAGAGAAAAATTAAGAAAATATACTAAGTTAATATTATAATTATTATTTTAAAATTTTTTTAAAAACTTAAATTGTCATTATAAAATAGATAAATAAATAAATAAATAAAATTAAAGAAATAACTCAAAATAAGGAGAGAAAAGTAATGTGAGTGCGAGAGAAAGAGAGAATAAAGAAGATTTTTTTTTTTTTTACTTGACCTTATAAAAAAAGATTAAACTTTTAAATTGTGTATAAAAAAATATATATCATTAGCGTTTGATTTTTTTTATGATGATCAATTAATCATGGCTCAAGCCCATAAAGTCTGAAGAGGGGCCATCAATATTTTTTGGGAGGCTCCCCATTAATATATGAAGCTTCGCCCCTGGCAGTCGGTGGCTTGAGATAGACCATAGATTGTGGAGGAATACTAAAAGCTTGTAAATTTTATTATTTTTGGCCGGTAATAAGTCAATAATGTTAAAAATATGGGCTAAAAATATGTTGTTAGATTATTAAATTAAAGAAATTAGGTCGATAACTAAAAATACTGATAAAAAATAATAAATTATACTAGTCTTTGAATTTTTTTGATGGAGTATGTCTTGTAGAAAGAGAATTAAGAATCATAACTCATAAGATGCCGTAATAAAAAGAATTTAATTACATAATCAATTATTTTTTTTAATATTAATCAATTTTTTGAACAACCTAACTACACATTCAAATATTTTTTATCCAAAGTCCAATTAAGCAAGTCTAAACTCAACAAAAATCGCTTTTATTATTCCAGCGTATACATACGCACGTTTCAATAACGGTTTTTCATTTTTTTCTTCGCATTCTTTCTTCTTCTTCTTTACTTTTCTCCTTCTTTGCCTTCGCATTCCATCTTCTTCTTCTTCGCCTTCCTCATTCTTCTTCTTCGCGTTCCTTCTTATTCTTCACGTGTTTTCTCTCAATCGTCATGCTTTTATTATTGTTGTTGTTGCTGCGTTTTTTCCCCCTTATTTTAACTGAGGTTCATTTGGATCCATAAATGAATTCGATGTGTTTTTGTTTATAATTGAATTTTTTTTACTGCTTGTTCAAAATTAAACTAATTTCGGTTCATTTGTGAATTAATTGAGGTTCACTTGATACTGCTCATAAGTATTGACCAAATTTTTTATTTCTTAAGTAATTTCATTTTATTTCTTAGTTAAATTGAGGTTCATTTGAGTCCAAAAAAAATTGTATGTATTTTTGTTGATAATTGAGTCTTCTTGATTGCTTGTTCAAAACCGAACTAATTTTGGTTCATTTGTGTATTAATTGAGGTTTAATTGATACTGCTGTTAAGTTTTGACCAAGTTTTTTATTCTTTAAATAATTTCGCTTCATTTATTAGTTTATTTGAGGTTCACTTAGATCCAGAAATGAATTCGATGTATTTTTTGTTGATGATTGAGTCTTTTTTATTGCTTGTTCAAAACTGAACTAATTGAATTAAATGGAGTGAAATCTAATGCCATTGAATAAAATGATACTGAACAATTTCATTCTTCTTTGCTAAAAAATTGGTCAATACTTATTAACAGCACAACAGCAAATGAACCTCAAATAGCACACAAATTAATCGAAATTTGTTCAGATTTGAACAAATAGTAAAAAGGACTTAATAATTAATAAAAACACATCGAATTCATTTTTGGATCCAAATGAACCTCAATTAAACTAAGAAATGAATCGAAATTTGAGAAATAAAAAATTTGGTCAATATTTATCAGCAGGTTCAAGTGAACCTCAATTAACACACAAATAAACCGAAATAAACTAATAAATGAATTATAATTATTTAATGATGGCATCTGAGAAAATCAGAACCAAAAGGAGAAGAAGATGAAGAAGACATATTGGTGTTATTGATGATGATGATAACGAAAAAGAAAAAAAAAATAAGAAGATGCAACATTGGAAGAGGAGGAGGAGGAGGAGGGAATCAAAGGGAAGAAGAACCTGCGTGCGCGAATTTGGAAGAAGAAAAAGAAAAAGAAGAAGAAGAAGAAAGAGGAGGAGAATGAGAAAGAGAAGAAAACAGAGAAGGAGAAGAATAATCAAATAAAGAAAAAGAAAGAGAATAAGGCACGTTATTTGAAAAGTTATAAGAACTTTGTTAGACTTTGTTAAGTATTTTACTTGAACATAGAGTTTTATTTTTTTTTAATTAGTCTTTTACGCGTTCTTGTCTTTTTCTCATTTTTCATTCTAACACCACAACTTCACTTTTCACTGTCATTATTCACTTCCACGGTCAGCAGTTATTATTACTGGTCACCTAATCCTAAATTTTAAATTTTAAAATTTTTAAAATGTAAAAATTTAAAAATAATTTAATAAAAAATTGGATAATATTGATTGTGTTAAAATTAATTTCTTATACGTATTTTAAATGATTTAGAATGAACAAGCTTATTTTGTTTTTCTATTTTGGATTTACCTAACATTTGGTTATTATTCGTAAATCTTAAAAATTTTTATTTTAAAAAATACACAATGAATGTTTACAAATTTAAATTTTATACTTTTGTAAAAACTTTAATTAATAACCTTAATAAATATTTTTATAACATATGTTAACTAAACCGTTAATGTTTTTAAAACATTAAAATATAAGTACATCCTGATTTAACTATACAAAACCAGTTAAGACTTAAGAGGAATACAGCAGCAAGGAATTAGGGAGACAACCCTAACCGAATATTGTGTGGAGTTCGTCTCGTAATCATGTCGGTATATGTAATGACTCATTAGTTTCAAAAAAAAAAAAGCTTGAAAAAGTGTCGCTAATCATAATTACTACTCCTAATCAAAAGTGTCTAGTCACAAGTCCCCCTTTTAAAAAAGGTGGTTTGATTTGTTACCTAATAATAATAAGTTAAATTTTCAATATAATAACCGAAGCAAAATGAATTTTACTATCGAAATTCATTATCTTCAAAATATTGACAAATATTTTTAAAATGCTTATAGCAAAGTACTCTCAAAGTTAAATCTATACTAAATTAGGCCCAAAAGTTGCCTTTCGATACGTATTTGATACAAATATAAAAAGGTAGCCTTTTTTACAAGACAAAAAAAATTACTTTTTCAATATTTTAAAAAAATAAGGACAATGGAAATTAAAACGTTTTTTTTAATAAAAAAATAATATTTATACTTTTAATTTATTTTTAAATTTTTTATTATTTTAGACAGCAACAATACCATAGACAATAATAACTGCGACATAAGCTAAGAAACTACAATGCAGCCGCTGGCAGCACAATAAAACTATAGCGCATGTGCTACTTGTGATATTGTATTGGAGCTTCTGCCAAACAATTGCTATATATATTCTTTCTCCCTTTTAATAACTTTCACCTTTTATATATTCTTTTTTTTCCTCCCAAACACAAATTCTTTAAAATGGTTAACGAGCATATAATAATTGTTGTTTATCCGAATGTAATAATATTATGCAAAGATAATGATACACATTTTAAAAATAATAATTCTGTCATCATTATACATATTTAACAGTTATAGTTGTTGACAGAGTTTAAAAATTTAATTTTTGGTCAACATGAATGTTTGGAATTAAATATGTTCAAAAAATTAAATACTATTAAAAAATGACAGCAATTTCTATTACTCTGGTAATAATAATATCTATCTATTTTTCTATTTATTTGTTTTATTTTTTGTTTGTTCTAGAGTACTATTAAAAATTATAGCAATAATTTTCTTGGTATCTATTTTTGCCCTAGGTCAATATCCAAGCGGGCCAAATTATTAGAGCCTTACAGCAATAGAGATAAAAGGAACAGGGAATTGAACATGTTGACCAAAATGTGTTCATTTGGAACCTCTTTGTTTGCCATTTGTTTCAAAGGTATAATTGGCAGACGGGGGCAGCAGGGCAAGAAAGCATGCCAGCAGCCTCTTAGATTTTTTCTTGGCCATGTTTCGGGTGACATAGGGAATTCCAACATACTGTACTACTACTAATCAAAAAGAAAAGAATAAAAAAAAGAAAAAGAAAAAAGAAAAATCCCATTAGCCAGGAGTTCTTGTTTTCAATTATAGTAATCCATGTTTGCATCCTCTCTTAATTATGAAAATTGGACCTACCTACAACTCCCCCTACACTGAAACAACATTCTGTTGTCTTTCAAGTTTCAAGTCAAACCTCTAATGAATCTCTTTCATTTACATTATATTAATGATGATTCCATCTACTATATTTTGATTAATCTATTTATCACTCTTAAACAAATATACATGTATGTGGCATAGTCAAAGATGTAGTGGTGGGACTGTGGGAGAAATATTGAAGTACCTACTAGACATTGAAGTATCAACTAAATTGGGGTTTGAAATAAAATATTCAGTGTTACGTAGAAAAATGGGAATTATATACAATTATACATACTCCACCAGTGATGTGGGTTGGTCAACATTTTTTTTAATCAAATGATTATAGCT
Organism: Arachis hypogaea; assembly: GCF_003086295.3. Lineage (NCBI taxonomy): Eukaryota > Viridiplantae > Streptophyta > Magnoliopsida > Fabales > Fabaceae > Arachis > Arachis hypogaea. The sequence goes on from NC_092048.1 coordinate 143,918,993, forward strand.
TTGAGGATATTGGTATTCTCTAATCTCTGCGGAGTTGAATTCAAAACTACTGGAGTATTCCTTTAGATATATTTGAAAACTTTTTGTTTTATTTTATTTATTTATTTTTCTTTAACATATGTTTTATGGACATATTTTAATTTAAAAATAGTATTAAAAATGATTGAAAATATTTTTTATATATTTTCAATGTATTAAATATATATTTTTAAAAATTTATTATTATAAAATTAAATATAAAAATTAAATTATTCTCTCTTTATCTATAAAAGATTGCCAATAAGTCCCACTTGGATGTGAAGCCTATTTAGGAATCCACGCGTTTATTAATGGGACCACATTCCAAGCATGGCAAGTGGGTTGGGATTAACCATGCAGTGCGAGTTTTGGTTTTAAAAACGTTTCTTACTATTTTGATTTCAATCGAGAGAAGCTAATCAAACTATTGTTGGGATTTATTAATATTAGTCCCAAGTTTGGTATTTAATGTGGCGAGGGCATTCAAGATTCAAGATCCAGCAAAGGAATCAATTAGTGTAAGTCACAAAGAATAAATTAAAGTTTAGAAGTAGAGAGGACACATCTGGGTTTTAACTAGATTTTACTCAAACATATTCTGAAAATTACTATTAAATTAATTAATAATTACTAGATTAATCTGTTTTCTTGCAACTAGTGGAAGTGAAGTTCTAGACTAGGATTAAAAGGCCCTCTCTCAATCTATAAGGGCCCATTTGGTTGGTGTTCATATTCATTAAAAACATAAATACAGTGATATATGTATATTATTTATTTAATGAGACACAAAATTATTATAGATACGGTGATATACACATAAATATAAAATAAATATTTTTAATATTTTAATTTTAATATGTGACACACATTTGAAATACAGAAACAATTTATTATTTTTATTTTTGTCCTTATTATCTTTTTTTATTTTCATTTATATCATTTTTCTTTTAACCATAATCTATTTCTTTTTCTCTTCTTTCCTACATTTTATCTCATGGCCTCCTTTCTTCCTCCATGCCTCCCACCCCAACTGCCGCCTCACTTTCTCTGTCCCTCTTCACCGTTTCTATTTTTTTATCCTTTTTTGCCGCCTCTCATTCTCCTTCTCCTTCTCCTTCCCCGCTTTCTCTTTCACTGTCTCTCATCATCTTCTTTATCTCCACTATCTCAACTCTTCTCTCCTACCTGGCTTCCTTATCTCCGAGTTTCTCTCTATTTAGATTCGTCGTTGCCTCTACTTTGCATCCGTCTTTACCAAATTCACCGTCGCTGCCTTTGTCGCACCTCCCTCTCCATCTCTCAATCTACCTCATAGACCTATCTCCGTCTCTCTGCCTCTTTCAGTTTTGCCTGCACTTCTTTTCTACAATTATTCTGCTTCTCCTCCTCGTTGCCATATCCATCTAGTTCTCTCTTTTATTTTTTCTAATTCATATATTATTTATTTATTTATTATTTAGATGATTAAAAATTGTGTTTATATATTAAATTGGATTGGATCTAAAATTTTAATTTATTCTTTGTTTGCTATTATTAATAGTTGTAATTTGTATTGCAATGGTGGTAGAGAGGTGGTTATGGTGGTTTTAATGGTGGTAATTTGAACAGAAATTGTAACACCTACCACACAGAGTTTTACGCTTAAACCGTAAAACAGAGGTAGTGTGACACTACGACCTCTAAAATAAAATATAAATATATAATATAGTTGAAAGAATATAATATTTGAGGAGTCTTGAAGGTTGGTTAAAGCAAAATCGTAAAAATAAAAGTGCAACGCTCAAGATAACGTTGACTTGTGTACGAAGAAAGTAAAAATATATACATACATAACAAAACAAAAAACCTAAAGTCCCATCTTCGCGGCAATTGAAACTCCAGATGCCTAGTGAGGTGCCTCTCGACCTGCATCTGAAAATAACAATATTTATATGGAATGAGAACCGGTAGTTCTCAGCATGGTAATAGTGCCCACATACATAATATATAAGGTCTCGTAAAAATTAGAGGCAATCCCAGATTTTGACACTCAAATTTAAATCATAAAGTTATAATTTAAAACCAGAAACAAGGTGGCTGGGGTATCTAAAGCACTTAATTAGGTCTAACTCAATTCTATCTTAATCTATTCTAACTCAATCCCTCATTTTTTCCTTTTCCTCCAATCCTCCAAAATTTCGGTGGAACTTCCATCGTCACTCCTCCGCCAGACGAGAGGTATATCAGTTGCATAGACATACAATGCATGCAAGTAATACACAAGTAGAGGTACAATTACGGCAAGTAAAACAAGTAGCAGATAAGCAGAGTTATATAGTTAAGCAATCCAAATACAATGCACACCCAAGAAAAACATACAAATACATATGATGCATGCCTGTCCAATGGCTGATGATATCATCTGTCGGTTATATAGCCAACCCGACATGTCCTGGTAGCTAACCGTGAAAAGAAACACCCTTTGCGGAGCAAGTAGGTCAAAGTTACAACACCCTTGCTACTACCTGCTTAACCCAGAGCAAGTGGAATTAAACCACTACTGCTGCTACTACCCAAGCAGGTGTTTAAAAGCTCAACTTGGAGTAAGTGAAATAATCCACTACTGCTGCTACTACCCAGGCGTCACAATCGCTGACCTAGAGCAAGCGAGACGAATCACAATCCTTGCTACTGCCCAGGTTTCACATTCAAAAATTCATTAACATTTTCGTTATCATTTTAATTCTTTCATATTCATTCAAAATTTCATAATTAAACTCAATTTTCGTAATTTTGTTTCCTCATCTCATACCCGGAGCAAGTGGACAACGCCACTGCCTACTACCCAGGAGTCACATATCACATTCATTTACACACCATCATTTCCGTGCTTCCTCAATCACAATTCATTACTTCAAATCTTTCTTCTCTGTTAAGTTAACTCCTTCTCTAAGCTTACCCTTCTCGCTATGATTAGAACTAAGTTTCAAGGTCTTAGAAAGTAAAAATAGAGGTTTAAAAGTTTGAAATCATGTTAAAATCACAAAAACACAATTTTGCTGAAAAACAGGGTTCCACGTACGCGTACCGTGTTACGCGTAGGCGGGGGTGTAAATTTCCTCACTCGTGTACGCGAACTCTCTTGGCCCGAATTGATTGCTCGGGTTGCGTGTACTTGCCCGTGCACGCGAGCATATAAATTTTCACTTCTCGAATACGCGGCGCACTCCCGTGTACACGAGCATGTCTGGCCGAACCAAACGGCCGTGTCGCGTGTGCACTCGTGTACGTGAGCCCTTCTAAATGCCAAAAAGCTGCTAAGTGTTGCAGAAATGTCTTTTGCACACCCAACTTTCGACGTGTATAACTCTTTTGTTAAAAATCGTTTTTCATCCGTTTTTTGAATGGTGTAAACTTCACGGACCCAATTTTCATTTAAGATGAGTTTGAAAAAGTTTAGGGATTTGAAAAGTGAGTTATGGCTTGTCAAAGCTCAGTCAAAAATAAGTTTTTTTTTTTCAAAATCCACAAATCTCTATTTTACCAACATTTCATTCTCAAACTAAAGTTTTTCAACCCAAATTCCAACCAAAATCCTTCCATACCCTTATCACCCCTCTCTCAATGTGTCAATGTCTAATTCTATCAATTTCAATCCAACAAATTCATAATCATCCAAACTTATTCACAAATCAACAATCAATTATTATCATTACTCATAATCATTATCAAAACTCATTAATAATCAATGATTCGCCACATTCTCATCATAGGCTCAACATTCACATTCAATATCCTCGTTAATCCTCATCCAGTCACCAATCAACAACATTCATTTCAAGTTAGCTTAACAATCTCATTAACAATTCTAATACTTAACATACATACATGCTTCAACCTATCTTATAGTCGTCTAGCCTATGGTTTCACATGACATTACATATTATCTATGTGAAACTAAAACCATACATTGGCAAATTTCTCCCTAAGCCACAAGGCACCGCAAGCCCTCGAAACAAAAGCTCCAAGCTTTCACCAAGTGAGTTTCCAGCTCTGAATACCCGAGCTCAAGCTTCCAACATCATCATTATTGTTCCAATTCACATGTACAAAACCTAATTTCACACATACACAACCACTAATTTTACTATTCAATCTCATATAATTAAAGGATTCACAAGGTTTATGAGTTTCTTACCATTACCCACGAGAAGTTGGATAAAACCCGATAATTTTTTGTTGTCAGAATTCACCTAAACCATCAAAATCATTCAATTTCTCAATACCAAAACTTAAGATTTTTGAAGCTAAAAAGGGGAAGTCTGGGTGAGCAAATATGATTTTCTCACCACATCGTTCGATGAATTTTGTAGAGAATTCTGAGATGAACGCGTGGCCGCTGACGGCTCATCAATCGGAGCTTCGGATTGAAAGTTATAATGAAATGAAATTGGACCAAGGGTTTAGCTATGGCTTCTTCTCCCGCTCACCCATTTCAGCGTGTTTCCATTTCATTTGAGGGAAGAAGGGCTGATGCCCTTCATTTATATGGCAAGTGGGTTGGGTCTTGGGCCCAAAGTGAATCTAATTCGGCCCATTTAACCTAATTTTGAACCAAAATCTTTAAATTTAGTGTTAAAATTTGTATTTTAATTCATTCTTCTTTTCTAAATTATAAAAATTTAATTTTTTAATTTTTAAATAAAAATTAATTTATTAATTAATTATTTATTAATTTTTTAGAATTTACAGAAATAATGATAAAGAGGTGTTAATAGTTTGTAATAAGAATAATATTGTCATTTTTTAGAATGATAAATTACAAGTAGTGTTATGTCTTTGAATACTAAACAAGTTCTCAAATTTCATGTTTCATTATGTTTATGTCATTTTATATCTTTGTGTTTATGTCTTATTTGTCTCTACCTACTAACTAAATGAAGTCTAAATTTCTAACTTTAGTTTCTTTATGCGGCTAAAATCACTTTTGAGTATATAAAAATAAATATCCATTAGTGTTCATTTCATTTGGCTTATTATTTGCTTCAATGGTGACCAGAAACATGAAAATATCACAGTGTTTTTCATGGAACTATACGGAAATTCCAAGTTAAAAAAAAATATGTATTTTATTTTGCATTGGTATACTTTGATTTTGAATATACTAAATTAATTTTGGATCCCGGACGTGAATAAATTTAAAGATTTGGCATAACCAAATATATCAAAAGATATATTAAACGACATGATCAATGAGCAATTAGAATTTAGGTGAAATTGAGAAGATTTTAGGAGAGAATTTGGTCTCTATTTTTTCATCTTTGAAGCCTCCAGAAAAAAATTTAAAAGATGATAGCACGACATATTAATTCCAATGGTAAATTTAATATTAAAGTCAATGTACTCTCTCTACTTAAATGCCTATAAAGACTCTAAAGTTGATTTATTTTTGAGAATTTGAAAAATTGAAACCCAAAAGACTGGACACCTTTCTTTGACTAGTTGCAAATAAAGTCCTTTTGACAAATGAGGTTCGAACTCGTAGACACATGACTCAATAAGATACTTGTTCGGTTTGTAGCTCTTCTTCAGAGTCTTTGCTCCACGTCTTTCACAACTGCAGAGTCACAAATAATACATGGAAGAGCATGGATGCTTCATTAAATTCTGGTACGTTCTTTAATCAACTTTTCTTTTTCTGGTTATTAAAGAACTTATCATCTCAATTCTATTACCCAAGCATTCTTTGGCCCTTGTTGTTTACTTACACCTTATGCTCCCTTTGGTATCATCGTAGAAGCATATTTTTGAAAGGGACAATACAGTAGAAGAAGGTAAGATTCATAATTTGGAGGTGCACTTAATTAAAGAGTATAACTCACCGCATGAAGAGATAGCTTGGTAAAGAAAAGAGTTAGGTGCTTTATTGAAAAACAAGTCCGTTGGATCTCCCTAAACCCTCCTTTTTAAACTAAATTCAACTCTATTACAAAGGATGGTCAGGCGGCTTACAGCAGTATATTAAAAGACTAAGAAGATAAATTTGTAGCTTGTTATAGTGCTAATATAGGTAGTTGTACGGTGACTCTAGTAGAATTCTGGAGTATTTTGTTAGGTTTTGGCTTGGTCCTAAACATTGGATACATGAATATTTATATGAAAGTGGACTCTAAAAGTAGCAGTAAACATAGTTATTAAAATTGGACTAGACTGACCGGTTCAACTAAAAAATTGGTGAACCGAGCTTTGTACCAGTGCAGTCCAAGACTAGGATTGTTTACTACAAAGAACCAGTACGAACTGGTCAAACTTGAAACGAATTGGCAAAAATCGGTCAAATTCGATGAAGATCAGTCTGACTGAACCGCTCGGTTGCATAAGAAAGCGAACCTACAGCGCACCAATGTTCTGCAAGTTCATCGTGCTCCAACACGTGTGCCCCGTTCGAGAAAGTGGCATGCATGAACAATCACTAGGTTGTCATGCTCTTTGTTAATATATATGCAAATTATAATACACATAAATATCTTTTATCAAATAGTTTACTTCTATTTAATTTATTTTAATTTTAATTATAAACTCACTCATTCTAAAATTAATTATATTTTATTTAACAATAATTATAAACTCAATTATTTCTTTTCATAATTATATGATATTTATTAGTATTATTTTTCAATAAATATCTGTAGTATATAATCGTATAAGGTATAAACTAATTAATAAATGATTGAACTTTGAAAATAATAATTATTTTAATATAAAAAAACAAAATACTATCAAATAAAATACTTATTGTTCATGTTCCATATTATTTTAAAATAGCTTGATTATTTTTAAAATGTTAGTGAAGTTATGTATTTTAAATTTTAATTTTAAGTTTTTGACTATTTATAATTTTTATTTATATGAGACCAAGTCAATTGATTAAATCAATCATCCACCAGTTAAACTAGTGATCTAATGATCCAATAGTATGACCAGTTCAATCACCGCTTTAATTCTGACAATGACAATAAATCTCTGCTTTTAAGAAATTATCGAATTGCATTCTCTAAAAACGTTAGTTTTAACTATTAAAGAATACTACAGTAAGTTAAGTAAGTGAAACATTCATCATAAGTTTTGAAAAGCGAATATTTGTGCATCATATTGACATAACAAGGTTATAAACTTTAGTCAAAATGTTTTTTTTTCATTTTTCGTATTTTTTTAAATTTTTATGCAGATTTTATTGGAATTGTATTTTTTAAGATAATTTTTATTTAATTTTTTTCTGGATTTAATGTCCAGTTGTCTATAAAAAATATTAATCTTTAATAATGTAATTAACTTAGATCAGTCGGGATTACGTTTTTGTATTTTGGGTATTGATTATGGTTATGTTTTTGAGAAATAGATTCTTTTTAGTTTTTTTAACACTTGAGAGAATAAAATGTGATTTTTTATTTTTAATTTTATAAGTGAGACCAAAAATAAATATGAAAGAGAGAATAATAAATGATTAAATTTAACGCATTCAATTTTTTTTTACCGAAAAAAATTCACTCCCATATTTTTGGAGCAACAAGGTCAACCCATTAACCTTCATTATAGCCCAATATTTGGGTTGGTCTAAGCAAAATATTGGTTTTTCTTTTGACTTTCTTGGGCTCATGGTGTTATCTTTGGGGAAAAAAGGCACACTACGTAATGAACATCGGTGAATACACTAAATATTGATAATGAGAATAATAAATAATAATAATAAGATTTTAATTTATATAAATAAGTTGAAAAGATTTTTAATTTGTAAAAAATTATTGAAATCCAAATCTATGATGTTATTTTAAAATAAATAACAATATAAATAAAAAAAATTAGTTTTACTACAACTAATTTTAATATTAAAATTATAAAATTGTATTGATAATGAAAATAATAAATGATAAAGAGAATAAAATTTTAATTTGTATAAATAAATTAATAACATTTTTAATTTGTGAAAGTCTATTAAAGTCTAAGTTCAAAGTTTAATATAAAAGTATGAGACTTAAACCAATTAAGTTACATTTATTCTTTTGTATTAATGCTACTAATGTATTAATAGTAAATTTTGAGAATATATATTTAATAATTAGGTATTTTTGTTGTATTTTAAAATATTTTAGGGCAAATGACTAAAATAAAATATTAAGTAAATATCTTTTTCGGTCCTTAACCATTTGTTTAATGGACTTTGCACCCCCTAATAAATATAAAAATCCAAATCGATTCTATCTACTTTGATATATGTGCATTTCAGTCCCTGCAATCGATTCCAAGCAGGTCACTTGCTAACGTGTCAGTCACTTGCTTGGCCTTGACAATTATTTCTAAAGATAATGAGGCTTTTAATAATAAAAAAATATTTTTTTGACTCCTGATTTTTATTTTTATGAGACTGATTAGTTCCTGTGTTAATGTTTTTTTTAGCACATGGACTAATTAGTTCCGTAAAAATAAAGATCAAGGGTCGAAAAGGGTATTTTTTTGTTTTGGAGCCTCGTAGTCCTTTCGGCCGAATTGGGTATTCATTCAAAATATTTTATCAGTCCTGTAATTATATTCGTTCTTAATTATATTCGTTCTTTTAAATGACTATTCACGTGGTCAATATAAAATATAATTATTTTTTTTGATGCGACATTATATAATTAGATGCACGTATAAAAATATTGTCAATTAAATTCATATATATATAAAATATATTTTAACAAAATTTATAATTAAATTTTTATATTTTTTAATTAAATTTTTATACTACTTTTAATTTTATAATTAATTATTTTTATATTAAAAATATTATAATTAATAGAATATTTTTCATAAAAAATATGTGATAAAAAAGATTTATAATTAAATTTTTAATTATAAATATTTTTAATTTAAAAAAATATCTAATTAATTTTAATATTTTTTATACTAAAAGAATTTTATTATAAAATTAAAAACAGAACCTAATTAAAGAAAAATATATAAAAATTTAATATAAGTTTGATAAAATTATAAAGATATAGTAATTAAATCTATATATATATATATATATATATATATATATATATATATCGTAAAATGAATAAATATTATAATTTATTTATTCCAGCAAAATTGGGATAGCAAAGAAATCCCCCAAAATAGGGTAGAGAGTGAACTCGTTGTACGGCATCATAGCCGCCAAAGCCACAATATATACTATGAACGAATTTGCATGAATTGCTGCTATTTCCTTCAAATTATAATCATTGATTAATGGTTTTAGGTTCCGTGATGGCATAGTTAACTCAGATAATGGAGATACATGAGATCAACGCGAAACTTTGGTACTCCGTGATGAAGTATTTAGAATTGTATGTATCTGGAGGTGCATCCCTTCCCTAGAAGCCAAACTTGTCAGCAGCTAAACTAGCTTCTCTCTTATTTACATGCTGCCTGTAACTTCTTTTTCTTCTTTTTAATCTGAAAAAATGTACGAAGAATATTTTTTTACTCATGTTTTCGCAAAATTTTATCAAATACTTACTTGATACTTTTTCTGTTTTAGAAATTTATAACTTCATCACAAATTTTTTCATAATCCTATTTGTCCTATTAAAAGAAATGAATAAAGTATAATAAATAATTATATAAAGGCATGGACAATGAATTAAAAAGTAAAAGGGAAGAAAAAAAAAAGGTGTAACAAAGTTAGGTGCTGATTGGATTTATAAGTTCAGGTGAAGTTTACTTTCTTAATGAGTCTAGGTTAGTGCACAATAAATTGTGAAAGAGCAAAGTTAATTTATTTGTATTGATAGAAGGTTTTATTTTAGTGCTACATATTTATTTCTCTTTAACCAAGGTTTGATATTTGTGGATTGGGAGGAACCTACTAAAAGTAACAAATTTGAATATCAATTAACAAATTTGAGACTACAAAGTGAATATCTCCATTTAAATGTGTGCATTATCTAGAATACAATGAAAGAGTAAGATGTATATTTGAATGAGAAACAAAATAGTATTTCATAGAAACTTTTACACAATTTCTGTCATTTTATTATTATTATTTTTACTGGGACTTCGCTAACTCATCACAGTGGCTGCTTCTTCCGACTTTTTCTAAGGCTCAAACACCTGAACAGTACCATTTGTGAATCCCAGAGCAAATTGGTATGGCTTATGTGGATGTGCAGCAATGGAAACTGGTTTGATGGTCAAACTGGAATAAAAAAAAAAGAAAGTATTCAACATATAATATGTAATAAGACTATTAATTCCAATGCATGCATGGCAGCATAATATGTATAACTGTTTAAAAATAAAAGAAAAAAAAACTACAATTATATTTGCATTGTGATATGCAGAGTAATAAATGTATTCAACATTAAGATCATGTGTATATTGGTGATAAATCATACCTTGGATCTTTGGAAACAAAAGTAGCTAAATTAATTTTGCAATGAATTTCCAAATCTGAAGCATTATACATTGCAAGATTTCCATTCTCTAAAAGGGTATATATCATATGGCCATCACATGAGAAAACTGCCCGGGAGATTGGATCTTCTAGAAACCGCTGGTATACCAAACAAACAAAACATATATATAATTATTGTTCACCAAGAGAGCTACAATTGAGAGAGAGAGAGAGAGAGAGAGAGAGAGGCAATAAGAACCTGTTTGACCCATTTTAATCTTTTGGCCTCATAAATTGCAAGGTGAGTATTATGTGTAACAAAGAAGTGTGTCCATTCTTTGTTAAACTGAATGCAAGTTTCAGATTCTACTCTCTGTTGAGATTCCAAGCTTATAACTTTGTACAGTGTCCAGTCAGTGGTATCCCATACACAAATCTTCAAGAGATGTGAAAATAATGAGACAATATACCACATGATAAGGATCCTCACATTTGAAAGAGGATGCATATGATAAGGTGAATGTGACTTACTACCTCTTTTTTCGAATATTTATCTAGTTTTACATATTCACATAGATTAAAGTAAACAAATGAAAAACATCAAGGTACAAAAAAAAAGTTAAAAGGCATTCTTATGAAGTGCACTTAATATTTTTCATATATTCTCCCTCTTGCACTGCTCTCTACTCCTTCACTTACTTCAATCTGATTACTGAACAAAGAAACAATTATTTGTGAAAAGTTACCCGAGCATCCGCATCACCAGAAACGAGAATAGTATATTCTTTAGAGAAGGCAAGGGCAGTTACTCTTTTGGTATGGCCATCAACAAGCTTCTTTATATCCTGAGTAAGTGAAAGCAAAGCAATGATGCACCTATTCCATTTTTTTTAATTTTATTTTTAATAATAGCAACAATACAAGAGAAGCATATACCTCTATTATAAAGCAATTGTATATACATATACTGCAGTCTTCCATGCCAATAGCAGCTACTCCGTCTATATGAGGGTGAAAAGCAATACATGTTGCCATAGGTGCATTCCTCTTGAAATTTCCCATCATCTTAAAAGAAAAAGTATACATCATATGATGACTTTATGAAACAAAAAGATCCTAGAAAATGTTAAAGCAGAAAGATTTATAACATCAAAAGATAAATTTAAGGTTACCCGAGACAGATACAGATCAAATAGGTTGATTTCAGCCCCTGACGAGGACAGGATATACTGATCATCTTTTGACACAGTAAGGCATGAAGCTTGGTCTTTTCTGTTGTGTTTTTTAAGGTCATTCCTCAAGATCGGATGAAAGCTCTTAGGGGAAACCTTTGTATTTGCCTACATATAATTACGTCATCTTTATTTAAAGAAATAATTTGTCTTTGTTTGGGTAGAACGGTAGATGCATATCAAAACAATATTATAGGGTTTTACACCGTTATTCAATCTTATGTTTGCATTATCCAACATAAAACTTTTAAAATAATAGTGCATTCAAATTAAATTCATTTATAATTCAACTTACCTTGCCATCCAAGTTAGTATGGCCACATGGCCACATCCAACGCACAACACTACCGTTCAATGCCAATGCAAAAATGCAACTTCCAGCATGATTGTAAGTCAATCTATCAATCTGCGTTTCCATCAAAGGGAAACTATTCATTATTTTTCATTCGTGCAACTTAAACTAGTTGAACACAATTGCTGATAATAATCTTGAAACAAAATCTCAAGATATGTTATCCGGTGTTTCATTCATCAGCGTCAAAATGGTTAATTAACACTAACAGAGAAAATGTATCATGTTCTAAGAAGTTAGTAAACACATTATTAGTCATAATATTCCTAATAAAGAATATTAAATGCAGTACCATATGTTTGGTATGAACAGGCAGTTGCAAACTCTGGCACTGAGATGGTTCACAAATTTCAGAAACATTCCAATAGTTCGGCCATATTTCATTTGAATCAGACCTTTTTATGCACTCATGCTGAAAATATAAACAATATTAACAAGGCACCATGTTTATATACCTAAATTAAACAGAAAAAAGAACATTGTGTCTATGCTTCACGCTCCAGCATCAATTAAAATTGGACTTGGTGCATTAAAATGTTCAAGGCGTAATATAGCAAGCGTAAATTTGTGCATGCTTACCTTTCCCAAGTTTTCATTGGAAATTTCTAAAATTTTGATCTTGTTTTCTTTTGCACATACAGCAAGTAATGTGCTCCTTCTATTGAAACAAATGTATGGACATTCCTGAAAGTAAAATCACAATTCACAAATTAAAGTACTTAGAAATTTTGTTAAATTTACTTAGAAACACCCCCCTCAAACATTAATAAAGAAAGAGAAATAAGATCCCCAATCAAATATATTCCCAAGCTTACAGGTAATCCTCCATCGGCATCCGTGCTTGTCAAGAGCTCAACATTGTCCATGCTCCAAAATTTAACCATATGTTCATCACCAGCAGCCAAAATTTGGTTTGGAGATGAACTGAATTTGATGGTTGAAGAGCATGGATTCTTAAGCCCTTTGTATGACCTTTTTATGCATCTTTTAACTTCATCCCATTCCACAAAATATGACTCTCTATCCTTGGTGATTCCGCACAAGAACAGCCTAAAAGGAGTTTATCAAGATCAATTAGAAGAGTGCAAATTACCTCCTACTTTCTCAGTCCAATAATAACTTTAGAGTGAGAAAATTGGTAAATCAAAAAATTAATGTTGCTAAAGAAAAGTTCAGACTCGGACAGTTATTATTGGATGGGGCAAGTAATTATTAACCCGAAACAAATTTTTGGAACTAAATTGTGGCTAGTGAGTTCACAACCTGTTATTAGCAGCATTGTAATCCAATTTGCAATCTCCAACTCCAGGGCAATCAATATTGCCTCCTCCTCCCCTCTTGTGATATAACCATGTCTTCATTTTTCCATCAATTGACGTTGAAAGGATTAACTGCATAAGAATCATGTAGCAGAAGAAGAATGAGAAATGCATGCAACCAGGACAATCCTATGTTTCTCTGTGCGATGCACTGAATTCAACCGGTGAGTCTAAGACAGTTTCCTTAAATAAAGACACTATGATAATGCAAGACCTTACATGAACCTCATTCTTCAAGTAAGGACAGATTGAACAAACTGGAGCACTGTGACCGTCAAAAGTATAAAGTAAGGCTGTAGTATCAGCATTCCACACATGTATTTTCCTGTCATCTCCACATGTTATGAGCATCAGTATGTCTGATGAATGCGGCTTCTGATGGGAAAATGCAAGATCATTGACACTGCCATCATGAGCATCAATCTGAGAAGAAAACATTTCAAGATTCAGAATGAGAATTTTAATTTTATATTATATGCATGTAATAACTAGGGATTTACAGGGTGAAGAACAGATATATTACTTCTTTATTCACGTAAACGATACCACCAGAGCCACGACGATATACATGAACAAGGTGTTGAGAAAATGCTACCCCTGTATAACGTAAGGAAAAAAAAATATATATTTGTTAGCAGCAAGTCAAACTATGTCGCCATTGCTGAATTTGACTTACTGCTTAAGTAGTTGAGTATCCTTACCAAAATATGAGCCACTAGGACCACACCACAAGACTTTGTTAACAGAAACTCTCAATTTTTTATCATTCTCCAGATCCTGATTCATAGTAAACACAATTTCGAATCATGAACTTGATTATAAGTTTTAAGCTACTCAGCAAAGCATGGCCTAGTATGGAAGTGTGGACATACCTGAACTGTAGTGCAACACACTAATAAATCCCAAACTACAAAATGGTGGAAGTAAAGTTTCACACCAGCCTTGACATCCCAAATTAGTACAGTGCCGTTATCTGTTCCAACTGAAGAAACATATAGCAGTAGCTATAGATTAGCCTTTTCATTTATGTGCCATCAAGTTCCTCAAAATACAATCGAAATGAAACAATAATCAAACATAAAAAGAAAAAAAAAAGTGTTCTAGTAATCAAACCCAGAAGAACCGCATCTGAAGCAGGATGAAAGTCAATGCTAGTAGGAGACGACTCCTCTTCCAATGTTCGAACAACATTTACGGTAAAGTTTGGTGATATGGCTGATCTCACCTACAATGAATGTGAAAACCGTCTTCTTAATTTCACAGTCAAAACAGCAAATCTTTGCGCAAAAAGAAAAAAGAAAAAATTCAGCCATTGTACCTCAGACGAAGTATCCTTAGAGGGCTCCGCCCGTTCTACATTAGGATCCATCCCTTCTGTTATTAGAGAAATGCCATTAAAAGAAAGAGTATGAATGATTACTTAGTTCATAAGGAAGATAGGAGGAAAAAAAATTGTTTGCAAGAATCTGAATCCGAATTTTTTTTATTGAATCACTTTCTTTCTGATTGCAGAGTTAAAGGATTATACAAACATGATCCTCAAAGAAAGTTCAAATTTAAAGAACAAAAGAAAGGTTTGGGGGAAGTAACAAACTAACAAAATGAAAGAAACGAAGAAATGCATAGTTCAAGAGTTATAATAATAATTGCATCAAATTGAAATAATATATCATTGAAAAATTACCTAAAAAGAGAAGAAAGAAAAACGAATAAATACATTATTGAAGAGAGAAATGCAACCTAGAAAGAACTCTTGCACTGGAATAAAGTAAGCAGAGAGGAGAAAAAATCATTGTTGAACTTGAAGTGCTAACCTGTGAATGAAAGATGATGAACAGAGCTGAATTGAAGCAAAAAGAAGAACTTTTTTGGTGATTGAAGCAACAAACAGAGTTTGAGCGCGCGCGAGAGAGAGAGCGAGAGCGTGTGAGAGAGAGAGTAATGTGTAAAGAGAACAGTGTTGTGTTAATGACTGCTGAGACGCTGAACGGTTACGTGATAAGCAGTTAGCACACTAAAAATCTCATCACATATTATACGATAAGCGTCACTGCTTATATAAATATAATTGTTTGGACTTATCAAGTATAAGAGGGTGGGTCCCGCACCGAGTCGGTCTTACCCAGTTACCCTGCTCACCAAACGGTCTTCATCCCTTTCAAATTGGATGCACCATAATATTTCCCTTCTGCTAGACTATGGGTGCACCATCATCATCTTCTTTTTCCATACAAAAAAGATGAGAGAACAGATGCATCCCACTCTTTCCGACCACACCGCCGCAGCACCATTAGACTCTGCCACCTAAACTTTTTGAATGCTCGACTAGGCCACAACAAGGAAAAACCTTTGGTTGGTGTAACTCCATGTGCATCAGTGAGTTGAATTGATCTCAACATCAATAATAGCATTTGTAAAGAACAACAACAGCGCAAAGGGTAGTTGGCATCAACATATTGGGAGCAATATATATTTTAAAAGTAAAAGATTCATAAAATGAATTTCAAAAAGAAAAAAAATATATGAATAAACTATCATTTCTACCTACGAAATTTGAAGAGGCTGATATATTTATCTATTGAAAATAAAAATTACCTTTTATATCTGTAAAAAAATGACTTTTACAAATAAAATTATCCAAACTTTAAAAAATTAAATGAAATTCTTAAACTATCTTTCTCTTCCGTCTCTACCACTAGTACCATATTCTCCTCCCTCCTTTTCCTTTTCTCTTCTCTCTCTATTACGTGCTATTGTTCTTTTTGGCGGCGTCGTCGAACCCACGATTAGACCTTCCTATCCGAATCAATAAGGTCTGGCACCAACGTCCAACCGAGAAGCAAATCAACAATGTCAAAAAAATGAGACTGAAAGTATCTCAAGAACTTTAATGATATCAAAGTGATAATTCCAACAAGCTTATGCAACAAGCTCAATAAAGTTCTCTCATCCTCAAGTAGTACCTAACAAATTTTGAGAATTGGCAAAACATATCTCTCAACTTCACCAATATTCCCAGCATTAAGAAACTCACGCAAACCTTTCAATGCCAATTTCTTCGTCCTATGGCGTTGACATTGCTTAACAAGGGCAACGCGCAACCTATGAAACGATCAACCAAACCACCAAATATAACATGATTCTGTCTCACGAAAACCGAACAGATCACTGCACATAGTGCACTGTACGCTACAACAGCGCTTGCCTAACTTCATACAACCTAAAGCAAAGAACGACAAAAGATGAAATTTTTATCGGAAAATTGAAAATTTTTTTGAAAACTGAAAATTAGAGAATGGAGATTAGGGTTTAACTTACTTGTCGGAGAGGAGTTGGGAGAGACCTTGGGAGAGGAAGTGAGTGGAGCGAGTAACAAAGAGAGAGTTGTGAGGGTAGAGGATAACGCGGTGGAGGGAAGCGATGGCGGCGAGGCAAGGAAAAGGGTCTGAGAGCACGACCGATGAGACGGAGGTGGTCGAGGAAGAGGGAGTGGGAGTATTGTCATCGGAGGGGAGGGCGCCGGAGAGAAGGGCGGCAAGCTGGTTGTGATTGTGGTAGTTGGGGATAAGAGTGGTGGTGAAGAAGAGTTTGGATGGTGGTGGGATATGAGATTAGAAAAGTGGTGGTGAAGATAAGGATAATTTAGGAATTTTAGGCGATTTTTTAGTATTTGGATAATTTTATTATGCAAAATCCATATTTCATAGGTACAAATGATAATTTTCTTTTTTTATAAATAAATATATTAGCGTTTTCAATTTTTGTGGATAAAAATAATAATTTATTCAAAATATAATATATCTTTGATCTCGTAAATAAAATTATTTTCGTCTTTTAAATATACAAAACATAAGAAAATGCACTTTAAAAAAATTCATTTTTTTTACACCATGAATCTTAAAAAAATAAAATATTTTTATTCTTCAAATTTTAAGATTTTATGTTCAAAATTCAAATAACTGTGTTCGGCAAAAAATAAAAAAATAGACCACAGTAACCAAAAAGTTAAGGGGGAAAATTTTGGTTTATGATAAGGCCCTCACGTTATGGTAATTTATTTATCTCGTGAGTATGTGTATTTGAATGTTTTTTGCTAAGACCAAAGAATAAAAGAAAAATATAGAGAGGCAATAAAAATACTAAATAATATGAATAATGAATATATTAGATGTTTAATTTAATAGATATATAGATGATTATGTTATTTTTTTTATTAGATGGTTATTTTTTTATTAGATTTATTCATGCACAGTTAACTATGGCTCGATGTTTAATTCATTAGGTGTGCGGATGATTATTCTAATGTTAATGTTTAGGGGATAATTTGGAAGTGGAGTGTTTTTTTTTTATTTTATTGAATCGATTTTAGAATTTATTGTTCACATTATTTACATAAGTTATTGTCTATCTAACAAAACTATATACAATATTTACCAACTTACAAAACATTAAAATTACACAAATAAAAGTACACCACCATTATACAATTGTAACTACACTAAATTCCTTTTTTATTATAATATCCAATAAAATCAACCCAAACAATTTCTACTTGCTAAAAGTATCACTATCTTTCTCAACATTTTTGCATTCAACCAGTTTTTTCTTTATATCTACAATCCTTTCTTCTATATTTTTCATTGTGTCTCCAACTCCATTTTATACCACTTCATCAATAAAAATAGAGACAATATACTCATCTAGCCAAGTAAATTATTTACAATGTCATACGTTGTTCTATAGCAAAGATAACTAGTATTAAACTCTAAAAATCACCAAATAACTCATCACATCAAACAAAATCTTAAATATAAAACTCACCTTAAAATAAGAACAACCAAAGAAAAGCTTCTTTGGATTTTAAGAAGTACCAGATTCGAATAAAATAGCGTACGTTCCACAATTGCACGCTGGAGAAACAAATTTTTTCTTTCTCTTCTGCGACATTCCTTTCAGACTGTTTCCATCAGCACTCATTCGATTATTCCAACTTTCTTCATCCTCACTGCATCGTTTCTCACGACTACATGACAAACCAAAATTCGCAATATTCATGGCAACTGTTGCAAAGTCTTTTTACATCGATGCAAGATGAAAACCTACCCTTTCAATTCTTTGACAAAGGGAAATAATTTATCCTTGAAACGATTCTAATTGATACGTGACACTTGATATAAATAGTTCAGTCTCTAACTGACACGTCATATTGACAATTGTTTACAACCGATTACAAGAATCGAACAGTCAAATTATATAAATGAGTCCGCAAAAAAATACTACAAATCGAAAAGGATATTTACCTTATAATTATAGTATAATTGGCATTTTTCAATTCCTTCATTATAATTTTACTAATTTAGAGATCATTCACGCAGTATTGAAAATTAAGGTAAAAAAAATTATCATAATCATAAAAATAATAATATATAAGGGAAAGTCTAGGGGCCAGCAATTCTATTGAATTTTGGCCAGCATGTAACCAGCAGAGAAAGGTGAGCCATTGGATGAAATCTCATACCAATCTCACACCATCAAATCATCATTGATAGTTAGTTGATGACTAACAATCACAAAAATTGCTGTCTCCCTAATATTGCTCAATATATAATTGGACTCCTGACCAAGGTAGAGAAAATCGAGATTTTACGTGAAATCGAAAAAGTAAATAAAAAACGTAAAACGTAAAATCTTAACAAGATTTAAATCGTAAAATCGTCAAACTTAGTACAAATTTCGTAAAATCGATAAACTTATTTAAAATCGTAATATCGGAAGATTTTAAGAGTTAAATCGAGATTCTAGCTACTGACAATTATTTTAAAGAAATTAAAAGACTCTCAAGTAAAAAATACTCTTTTTAACTCTTAATTTTTATTTTAATGAAACTGATTAACTACTATATCAATATTTAAAACTAATAAATCCATAAAAATAAAAATTAAGAACCGAAAAGAGTACCTTTTTTTTTGAGAGTCTATCCTTAAAAATAATTATCAGAACTATTTAAAGTTTTTTCCCGACAAAAATGATATATGTTTCTTTGTCCTTAAAGAAACTATTTATACTTTTTCGCATAGACAAATCCGTGATTGTATTAGGGTTTGGAGTTGGGGACAGAGTCTCAGTGCGGGTTGCGACTTGCGAGCTGCAAGATACTTCGTTTCGTCAATCTTCTCTTGATTCCGTTCAGGAACACAACGGTACCCATTCTTTTCTGCCCATAAGATTCGTTTTTTCTTTTAAATTTGTTGGATTTCATCACTGTTACCATTGTTACTTCATTGAATCTAATCACATCAGAACTTGAAATCGGCAGAAATTGGTGTGTTTTGCGGTGATTCGATTTACAAAGAAAGAGGAGAAATGTGTGGAAATATACATTTTAATAAAATATTGGTCAAATATTAGCTTCACAGGTGTTTGTGTATTTGCCTATCTCCCTAATCCTAAATTCCTCTCTTCTCCCATTCTGCACTAAATCCCTTTCTTCCGAGTTTTCTCCCACTCACGTCCATCCCCCTTCTCACTCGCAGTCATCGTCTTGTGCTGCCTGATGTCCTCGGCTACACAAAAGATTTCTCTCGCTCATTGTGGTTTACTGATTCAACGCATTCGCCGCCTCGTTCGTTGCCACCCGGGAAGCTCGTCGGTTTCGAGCTTCTCTGTTCTCACCGGTTCCCTGCTTTTCCAGTCTCTCCGGTATTCCTCGCCTCTGTTCGTGTTCCTAGTTCCGGTTGCCTCTGTTCTACGCTTTTTCTTTGATTTTAGGCGATTCTGCACTTTTACCGTTTTGCTTATTCCGATCTCCTAGCCTCGCGAGTCCTGTCCAGTTCTGCACTTCTATTAGAGACTTTGGGTGCTCCGATTTGGTTGCCTGGAATTATTATTATTATTTTTTTAATTTTCTTGTTCTGAGTTGCTGTTGTGTTATGATTTTAGTTCCGAGTTACTGCTAAATTGAATTATTGTTGTTGCTGCTGAATTATTAAATTATTGTTTAATTATTGATTTTAATTTTCTCACATAATCTATCTGAAGTGATACAATGTTCTTATTTTACCTCACCAAGATCTATTTATTTACTGGTGCTGATTATATTATTTCCTTCTGATATTGGGCTTGTTTGGGTGAGCCTTTAAGAAAAATCTTTTTTTGAGTTATCTTTTTTTAAAAGATCTTATAGAGAAGTAAAAGTAATTTTATGTTTGGATATCTCATGTAAAAAGGTCTTTTTATCTATCAATTATGTTTGGATATGACAATATAAAAGTACTTTTTTTTGTTTATTTATTACATGAAAAACATCTTTTTTTTTTAAGAAAAAAAGATCTTTTAAAAAAAGATGTAAATTACAGCTTTTCAAAAAAGATATTTTTTTTATTTTACTAGTGCTTTTACTTTTACTACTAGAAATTTGCGAAAAACGTTAAAAAATTAAAAAAATCTTTTTTCATTGAAAAAAAGATCTTTTTTTAATAAAATAATGGCGCCCAAACATGCACATTAACCAAAAGAACTGGGTTAGTTCGATGTTTGTTATCAGTGTCCACTTCCTTTGATAAGTTAATTATTTATGCTTTTGATTATATAATAGTTGTGATTTGATTTTAAAGAAATAAACATTTAAATTTTTTTTTTTGGATATATCCCATATCTGATCCACAAATGTGTGGATCGGATCTGAGCATAAAAAAATGCGGATATATTGTATCCGATCCGATGAGTTTAGTGCGGATCGGATAGAGATTTTGCCCATATCCAATCCGATCCATGTGCAATCCTAGCCTATGAGGTGTTTGTGTATTTGCCTGATGGACTAAATCATTTTCAGCTCTTGGAACACTGAAAGACGGTAGAAATTGAAAAGAAAGAAAGAGAAGGTTGTTATGGCGGGGCAGGCAGGGAAAGCTGCAGCTGGTAATGTGGCGAAGGCGGTAGCGGCAGCGGAGTATCAGTATCCGTGGCGTGAGAAGTTGGCTAAATACAAGGATGAACTTGCCAAGGGTGTGTGGGGGTACTGGGAGCTGGGGGCATGGAAGCCCCTCAGCATCAGCGCCAGGCGGAGGGCTAGGCTTCGCAAGGAAGTTCTTCTTGCTGGGGAAGATTGGCAGTTTGATCCGGAAAGGAAGGAGATGAGAACAAGGAGGAAAGGGCACAAGTGCGATAGGATAGCCGCGGAGAAGAGGGAGAACACGGCCAGGTTGATGGAGAAGATGCCGGAAATGTTGCTAGATTACAAGAAGAGAAGGTGGCAGAAGAAGATGAAGGAAGAAGACAAAGGCAAACTGTGATTTTGCTCGTCATTCTTTTTGCTCAAATCTGCCTATGCAAATTTATATACTTGCTTTAGGTACTCTACTAAGGTGCTTAGATTTAATGTATGGTTAAACTCTGTTATGTGTATTTCAATCCATAATGTAATAATTCCTTTCAAGATGACGCTTTTAATATTATTAAGCAGAAATGTGCTTGCTCCTTGGAATCTGCATGGTTGAGTGCATGTTGGAACTAACATTGCTTATCTTAGGCAGTAGCTGGTCTAGTCTAGTCCCTTCCGAGGCATCTCAAAAAGACATCCGCATGCTTCCTCAATACGTTGTTGAAACTCAAAGCTAAGTGTATTGTTGTTCAATCTTTTTCTTCCATAGTTCCATATCATTGATAATGTTGCCTTCTATTACAGTGATTGAATTATGATATTGATGAATAGCTCTGCAAAATACTTAAGCATAGTCTACTTCATCTTTTCAGTTAAGGTTTCAATTTTTCCCAATAGAAATAGAATTTAACTTTCAACTGGTTCCATTCTGCATCATATATAATCTATGGGAATTCTGCATTTCTGCTGATGTGCTCCATGGGAGCTGACCATCAAATGAAAGTAAAGTGTGTAGTCAAGAAAGAGGGAAATGTGAGTATGAATTGAGTGAATGTAAAACTCAGATTAATCTGATGTATGTATGTATATAGTGATTAGTGCACCAGAAGGAGTATTGCACACCAATGCAGTATATCACTCACCTCTACTGCTGACTGATTCAGCTAATCTTACCAACAAATTCATATGGCCAACCCAGCAGGCAGCAGCAGCTTCTCCTTTAGATGCAAATCCTAGGGAAAGGCTCCTTCATGATTTGAATTTGGATTATTGAATTCAATGTTCAATGTCCTTACTGTTGGCAACAGATGCAGTTAGAATTGAAAGTCTCGTCCACATGATGAAGCCGCTACATAATGCTTTCGCTAAGCTAGTGGAAATCTGGCTAGTTCAGCATGTGCCACTGAAGACAATTACAATGATCGTCTAATGCCTTGTTTTATGGTTGTTCCAAGTTAAGGTAGCAACGCGCTTACACAAGTGGCTAAGGTAACATGCGACTCACTAACATTACCACTAATAATAATAATCATTTTCTGATGACCATAGCTGGGGAAGTTGCTAATTTTTAAATTTCTCCAAAATGATGAATTAAGGGATGTTTATTCTTGATTTCATTTAAAAGTGAATCTTTTCATATTTTGCAATACAATATTACAATCTAGTAAAATATTTTAGAAGACTATATGCAATCTTTTCTCTTAATATCTTATTTTATTTTTCATCGTTTTATTACTTGAAGCTAGTGTTTGCAATTTAACCAAGATATGTGGGCTTTCATACTGTCGTCCCTGATACAACCTAAAAGTTCTTAACACAGGTGTCCCAAGCCACGACTAAGATCGTTATTAACTAGAATCTGATGGAAAAAAAATGTAGATTTAGTTTGTTTGGTGGCAAGTTCCTCGATAAAATAAATAGCGGGAACCATAAGCCGGCAAATTAAGAGAAAACGTGGTTCCCACTTCCCATAAGTCCATAACTAGCACAAGCTTCCAATACATGAAAAGTTAACTAGTTTTGAAGCAAGGCATATATATCTATGTGGCCAAAGAGATGGAAACGAAAAGGATTTTACCAAGAAAGCATATAAATCAACGAAAAGAACAATATAAACATACTTGCCAAGGAATACAATTAGAGATATGAAGACAAGAAATCAAATTGTATGTGTTGATGTGATAAGATATGATTAAATAATATAAAGTAATGCTAGATCAACATTTTAGTTAAAGAAAGGAATTGATTAATATTAATTCAAATATAAGACAGATATAAGATAAAAAATTAAAAATATTAATCATCTAATCTTTTTTATAAAATATTATTCAAATATTTAAGATATATGTTGAGTTGATTTAAAAATTAAATATTATGTTTATAGTGTAACGTTTTCAATGTTGATGAGATTTTAAATAATACTCTTGTTTAATCACTCAACGTACTGATTTTATTAAGACAAACATTGTTGCATGCTTTTATTGAATAGAGTAATATCCTAAATTACGTCCCAAAATAAAAAAAATTAATAACTAAATAAGTTTATAATATTTATTTTATTAGACATCAATCTTTGTATTTAAATTTTAGTAATAAATTAGACAAAAAAAAATACTACACATATAAGTATTTTTTTCTGAATCAAATCCAACTAAGTTAAATACTTAAATAATAAGGTTTGAGTGAATGAGTGATCGAGAGTAATGAGAATGATTTTTGTTAATATTAGATTAACTTAATTAGAATTGATTGACAAAAAAACTTGTACGTATAGTATTACTGTTAGACAAATTAATCTACATTGTTATTAAATGAAGAGATAATAAGCCTTAAGAATTTTTAAAACTTTTAAGTCAATTTTTTTATATAGACAAATAATTTAATGTGAGGATTCATTTATCTAATAAAGTAAAAATTTGAAAACTAATTCAACTATTAAAATTTGTTGAAAGTTAAATTATTCCAGTAAAAAAAAAATCCGACTAACATGGGTATTACTTGCACTATTCCTCTCCAAATGTTAAGGTTATTTTTCTGCCACATTATTATAGTTTCAGCATGTATGTCATTGATCAAAATGGCATTAATAATTTAATATCATTCGCGAAGTGTATTTATTTTGAACAAGTAAGTAAATGTACAATATTTATAACGAAATTCCTGAAACGAAAGCAGAGGACTAAAAAATTTATAAACGCGGGACAATTAACAGAGGAAATTTGGTAATAAAAACAAACAAACAAGGTCAAAAACCAACATCGATTTTAAAAGTTTTGGTCCCCCTCATGTTCTTCACGTTCTGGTGATCATCATAGTGTTCAGTTACAGGCTGACGCCCGTTCACATTTCTGATTTCCCTCTCTTCTTTGCACTAATCTTCACGGGTTCGGCATTTAGGGTTCAATCAACCAATCTAGAGATCGAGTTTTCTGCAGAATGCTGCCCAAAGCTTGAAGCTTTAAGTATTTCTCAGGGCTGAACTGAAACGGGTTCCTTCTAAATTTTCTGATTGATGGTTGCTTTCGTCTATTCCTAAACTCGATCTCTTCCTTTGGTTATTTATTTATTTATTTTGTTTTTTACGAAGATGTCCACTCCCATTGCCTAATAAGTATCTCTAGTTGTTTTTGTTTCAAATTTTAATATTTTATTCTTTCAAAGAATGATATGTGGGGTTTGAGCTCATTGTTGTCGTCTCTGTAGAAGTGTGTTGCAGTTTTGGGACGTTTTTGAAGATGAGGAGAACGAAAAGTGATCCTTCCATTTCGAGAAGGTTTAAGTTGTCTCATTTTTTGTTTGGCATTGGGGGGTTATACTTGGTATTTATAGCATGTAAGTTTCCAAAGTTTCTAAGAACTGTATCAACGCTAAGTGGGGTTGAGAGTGATGGTAGATTGGATGGGGAAGATGATGGAGGCTCTGAAGATTCAGATTTGAGCAAGTCTTTTGTGAGTTCTGTTTATAGAGATGCACTACACCGGAGGTTGGTGGATAATAGGGACCAGGGTGCACCCTTGAGGCCAAGCATGGAGCCAATGAAAGAGGCAGAACATGGTCCTGAACCCTTGAAGAAGATTCCTCCGCGATATGGTAGGATAACTGGGGAGATCATGCATGACCAGCAGAGGATAAATGAATTGACTGTGTTTGAGAGAATGGCGGAAGAGGCATGGATGTTAGGGTTAAAGGCGTGGAATGAAGCAGATGAAATTGCTCAGAAGGAGCGTGGAGAAAGCTCTATTTTTGATGAAAAACCTGAGTCATGCCCTTCATGGGTATCAATGAGTGGGGATGAACTGGTGAAAGGAGATAATTTGATGTTTCTTCCTTGCGGGCTTGCAGCCGGTTCTTCCATCACTGTGGTTGGGACACCTCATCATGCTCATAAGGAGTATGTTCCCCAGCTTTCCAAGTCGAAGAAAGGTGAAGGATTGGTTTCAGTTTCACAATTCATGGTTGAATTGCAAGGGCTAAAGACAGTAGATGGGGAGGATCCTCCAAAAATTCTTCATTTGAATCCTCGAATAAGAGGGGATTGGAGCAAACAGCCAGTTATCGAGCATAACACCTGTTATCGAATGCATTGGGGATCATCTCAAAGGTGTGATGGTCTGCCATCTGGGGATGAAGATGGAATGCTTGGTATGGTTTATCATATTTTGTATTTATCTTGTACCATATTATAAAATCGTTAATTTCAGCCTCCATTGTCCTTGTTTTAAAACATATATGCGGTTTCAGTATTCTTGGAAATGATTGAATAAGAAATATAGAAAAGGTCTCAGGAAAAGAGGGAAACTTCACTTGGTCATTTTATAGAAAGTTTATTAGAGATTTAGAAACCATGAATCTGGAAACCTAAGAAAATGTACTGCTTATTGCGGTTTTATCTTATATTAATATATAATATACTTAGCGAATAGGGTATTTTATCTTGGTATTTAGTTGTTTTATTTCTATTTTAGCATTTTGTCATCAATATGCTAGTCTGTTGTTTATGGTGATTACATCTCTGTCTTATCTTCCCTGTTCGCATTTCCTTATAACTCATTTATCATTATATTTGGAAGTCGATGGATACAAAAAATGTGAAAGATGGATGCGGAATGAGATTGTGGACCCGAAAGAGTCCAAGACAACATCATGGTTTAAGCGGTTTATAGGGCGTAAACAGAAGCCAGCAGTGACCTGGCCATTTCCTTTTATAGAGGGTAGAATGTTTGTCCTTACGTTGCGTGCTG
Source organism: Arachis hypogaea (assembly GCF_003086295.3). Classification (NCBI taxonomy): domain Eukaryota; kingdom Viridiplantae; phylum Streptophyta; class Magnoliopsida; order Fabales; family Fabaceae; genus Arachis; species Arachis hypogaea. The sequence goes on from NC_092048.1 coordinate 143,945,429, forward strand.
GTGTTGATGGATTTCATATTAACGTTGGGGGTCGCCATGTAACTTCATTTCCATACCGCACTGTAAGTTTCTTGAGACAATATGGAAGTTCTCATATATGGCTTCTCATTACACTAATCTGTTGTGAGATAGCTTTTGTAATGTAACCTTGCTTTCACTTACTGGTGTTACGTGTTTTCACCCTGACCTTTTCTATTTACTTATCTTCAGGGTTTTACACTTGAAGATGCTACAGGATTGGCAGTTAAAGGGAACGTGGATGTTCATTCAATTCATGCCACCTCTCTTCCTACTTCCCATCCTAGTTTCTCACCTCAAAGAGTACTGGAAATGTCAGAGTCCTGGAAAGCCAGTCCTTTACCCAAACACCCTATTAAACTTCTCATTGGAGTGCTTTCTGCTTCAAATCACTTCGCAGAACGTATGGCGGTTAGAAAAACATGGATGCAATCACCTGCAATAAAGTATTCAGATGTAGTAGTACGGTTCTTTGTTGCACTGGTAAGATTTCATGTTATCTAGCATTGATAGAAGGATATATTCATTCAGTACTTGGGACATTAGCTCAAACAGATGCTTGTTATGAAAAATCCTGTATATAAAAGAGGAACTCAACCTTCCTAAGGCCCTTTTGTGGATTTTTATCTTTTATTTTTTACTTTTTGATAAAACTTTAGATTTTGAACAATGACAGAACCTCTGGTTTAAGCTTCAAGTGGGGCTTTTGAAATTTTAAGCTCTTAATTTGTTGTGCAGGGGTGAGATTTATGAACAGAACTTTAAATACTATTAGTTATTTCCATGTAGCTATCTTCTTTTAACTAGTAATTATACTAGCTTGATTCTTTAATTCAACATTAGTCAGTTGATTTGATTGAAAGTTGTTGGACCGAGTGATAGAATCACATATATGTATGCAGAGATATTGTACATTTGTACATACACGAGGATTTCTATGCTCAGTGTACTTTTCATATATTTGTCTTGTATTTTCTATTGTTAAGATATGGCCGTATGGTTAAATTTTCCGTGTATTCCTTGTGCATACTGAAAACATAAACTGAAGAATCCAAGGAAGGAAATAAACGCAGTGCTGAAGAAGGAGGCTGCTTACTTTGGCGATATTGTCATTTTGCCCTTTATGGATCACTATGAGCTTGTTGTGCTTAAAACTGTGGCCATTTGTGAGTTTGGGGTGAGCTCACTTTTGAACTTTTTCATTTTCCTCTCCGGTTCTTTTGGTCACTGGCATTTAAGTCCATATTTGTTCATGCAGATTAAGAATGTGAGTGCTGCATATGTTATGAAATGTGATGATGATACGTTCATTAGGGTGGATAAAGTCTTGAAAGAAATCGAGAAGGTACCCCAGAGAAAGTCCCTTTATATGGGCAATCTCAATCTCTTGCATCGACCTCTCAGAAATGGCAAATGGGCTGTTACTTATGAGGTATGACAGCTGCCAAATACATGAGTTGTGCATCCATTACTATTATTATGTCATTATTAGTAATATATAGTATATAGTATATACCAATACCTTTTTTTAAGATGTAGTGATCTTTCATGCTTATTTTTCTTTTATATAGTTGACTTATTTTTTTCTTTGATATCATCATTGTCTTAAATATAATTCCATAGATTTGACCATTTCACAAGAATGGTGTTGTGTTTTCTGTTCTGTTCTGATGTCTTACATTTTATTGTTGCAGGAGTGGCCAGAAGAAGTATATCCTCCTTATGCAAATGGGCCTGCTTATGTAATTTCCAGTGATATAGTTACTTTCATCTTATCTCAACATAAAGATAGGAAGCTAAGGGTTAGTTGCCTTAATATTCTTTTTACTTCTGAATTTTACTTTTGAGCACCATAATAATAGTAATAATAATAAGGTTTAATGTTGGCACATGAATATAAATTGATGGTGAAAACTCATATGTATTTATCTTCATGTGAAGCCGGTAATTGATAACTATTAGATAATTTGACATATTTGACTAAATTGTCATCCACCAGTTCTCAATTAACTAAACTGCATGTGAGTTTTCACCTAAATTGATAGGTGACTGAAATAGATATGTTTTATGGTGGCAGCTGTTCAAAATGGAGGACGTAAGTATGGGAATGTGGGTTGAGCGGTATAATACAAGCACAGGAGCAGTCCATTACGCGCACAACTGGAAGTTTTGTCAGTATGGATGCATGGATGGCTACTTCACTGCACACTACCAATCACCAAGGCAGATGATTTGTCTTTGGGACAAATTATCAAAAGGCCAAGGTCGACCACGTTGCTGCAATTTCAGATGACGAATATAGAAACGCAACTATGCAAGCAGCTCTTGTCACAGTGACTTGCCATTGTATCTTTCTCCATTCCCTTAAGCCTCTGTGGTTAAGGTAGTGTTCACCATGAATGATTGTTTCTAAAACAGGAGGGGCAAAAAAAAGCTCAGATGAGGAGTGTGGAACCAGATACAACTATAACTTAGGTGCTTGTGCATTCGAGAAGAGAAATCAGGTAACAAATGCTTACATGAGAATGTCAAAAAGCATTGCACTCTCCAACACATACATTCGTTTAGAATTAAAATTTTGTGCCTTAATAACTAGGCTTATATCTGTTCTTTACTTATTCTTGATTCAATTTTGATTGTGGAGGCTTAGATGAAGAAGCCACTACTTTGAATTACGTACCACTTCAATTTTTTTTTTCTTGGTGTATGAAACTAGCAAAATTACCAATGTGAACGTTTACTTATTCCATTGTCTAAGTAGAAGTCAAATGTTTATGGTTACTTGTTCATGGCAATGTAGCGTCGTTGTTCGGTCTTGATTTGGCCACCTTAACAAAAAACAATTATCTTCCCAAAACTAGATTGACCTGACCTTAACACATGCCAGCCGCGTGAAAATTATGTGGACCAACACAAGTGATGATATTCTATATCTTTAATTTGGACTTCATAATCGACTTAATAGTGCCTTTGTTTAAGTCAACTATATTATTGTTCTTTTTTCTTTCAACATCAAAATTCAGTTACCAGTCAGTAACTGTTGTATGTAGAAATTGTATAATTTTTTTCATTATACTACCGCAAATAAGTTTATTTATTCGTTTATTTTATAGATTTTGATTATTCTATTATAATATATTTGGTTATTATAATGGTGAATTATTTAGTTGAAAAAAATGTATGAATTAATACATACTATATTTGATTAGGTGTAGTGCATTCCTGCAAAAGCATATCACTCGTGTGAATAGTTGAATTCAAAATATTTGAGTAACGTGTTGAAAGTTCTAATCTGACTAATCAAATAGCAATGAAATGGTAATAGAGAACTTATAATTTGAGGCTTTGAGCCTTGTGTATATGTCAATCATTATTCTATAATATTTCGTCCACAACCCCGCGTGACATTGCTTCTACATACCAAACCTTCACCAATATTATATATACCAGATGTATTTTCCAGTAGTTGTTAATTCTCAGCCAACATAACCTAAAGTGATTCTCCTTTAACTATTCTTCCCTCCAATTTCATTTCTTTTTATGTTCATCACCATGGCACTCTCCAGTTCCGCCGTAATCCACAACCACATGAACATAAACATGAAACGGTTCAATATGGTTCGAGTTCATCAAGAATTGATTCTTGAAATTCCAAAATCAAAGAGGCCAAACAAGGCGACGCATTTGGCGGAATCCATTTGCAATGTCCTTCATCGTTCTCCTTCACGCAGCATAGACTTGCTAAGGTACCATGAAGAGAAACTTTCAACGCCAACCATGTCTCCAAGAGAAGACATCTCACAAAAATGGCGCCAAATCCACGGTTGCTCAAACTGGGAGAACATTCTAGATCCTCTTCATCCCTGCCTACGCAGAGAAATTCTCAAGTACGGAGAATTCGCACAAGCCACCTACGACGCCTTTGATTATGACTCTCTCTCCCAGTACTGTGGCAGTTGCCGTTACAACCGTAACAAACTCTTTCAGAAATTGGGTCTTTCTAGAAACGGTTACGCCGTTACTAAGTACATATATGCCATGTCACACATCGATCTGCCACGCTGGCTTGAGAGGTCCCTCGTGGCTGACACGTGGAGCAGAGACTCCAATTGGATTGGTTACGTGGCTGTAAGCGACGAACAAGAGACACGTAGGATTGGAAGGCGGGACATCGTGGTTGCGTGGCGTGGCACGGTGGCGCCATGCGAGTGGTACGAGGATTTTCAGAGGAAATTGGATCCAATTGGGAAAAAAGGCGCCAAAGTGGAGCATGGCTTTTTAAGCATTTACACTTCCAAGAGTGACACAACAAGGTATAATAAATCAAGTGCGTCTGATCAGGTGATGAAGGAGATTACAAAATTGGTGAAATTCTATGAACAAAAAGGTGAGGAAGTTAGTGTCACAATCACTGGGCATAGCCTGGGTGGTGCATTGGCGTTGCTGAATGCATATGAAGCAGCATATAAAGTTCCAAATAATGTTCCAATTAGTGTAATATCTTTTGGGGCACCAAGAGTTGGAAACATTACATTCAAACAAGAGTTGGAAGAAATGGGAGTGAAGGCACTGCGTGTTGTGGTGAAGCAAGATTGGGTGCATAGAATGCCAGGGCTTGTTTTCAATGAGGCCTTCAAGGTGTTTGATGAAATAACAAGTTTGGAATGGGTTTACACACACGTTGGTGCTGAGTTGAACCTTGATGTTGGTTCATCTCCTTATCTCAAAGGTGGAGGGATGAACTTGTCAGGGTTTCATAGCTTGGAGACATACCTTCACCTTGTTGATGGCTACTTGAGCAGTGAGACACCGTTTAGGAATGAAGCTAAAAGGGATGTTGCTTTGGTTAATAAGTATTGTGACATGCTTGTGGATGAGCTTAGGATTCCACAATGTTGGTACCAATTGGCTAACAAAGGTTTGGTCTGTAATGATCATGGAAGATGGGTCAAACCCAAAAGAGACCCTGATGATATTCCTTCACATCATGATGACCCTCTTGTTCCAGATGAAACGCAAACATATATGATGACTTTGGTGTCCTCTTAGAACATAATGAAATGAGTATTTATAGGAAACATAATTACATTATTAAAACTGTCTCAGTAAAGGTGCATGGACTCAAAAACAAACTCAATTTTAAGACATAAGTAATCTGGAATTCTTACATATATCATCGCGAATGACATCTTTGATTAACACTTAAAAAGTCTAAATGCATGTTCCGTCTTTTAACAAATCATTTTTGAAAATATATACTTCAACTCTAGTTATTTTCCATTCTTTGTCATATGACCTTGAGATGATCAAGGTTTTATTTCAGGAAATACTCCAACTCTCTAACTGATTAATTATAATAGAGTAAATTATCATTTCTACCCATAAAAGTTGAAAATACTGACATATTTACCCATAGAAAACGAAAATTACCATTTGTACCCATAAAAAAAATTATTTTTACAAGTAAAATTATCCAAACCCTAAAACATTAAATAAAATTCTTAAACTTCCCTTCTCTCTACCGCTACCACTATCATCTCCTCTCCCCTCATCTTTTTCTCTCTCTCAATATTCCGCTAGGACAAGTCTTGCAGGTTTTGATGGTGCAACCAGCTCTCCCCCACAGGTGGAGCATTGGGCTTTCACCCCCAAAGAGGACGACACCATAATCAAAGCTCACGCCCGGTTCATAAACAAGTGGGCCACTTTAGCCTGACTCATTTTCGGCAGAACCGACAATGCCATTAAGAACCACTGGAACTCCACCTTCAAACGCAAGTGCGCCTCCATAGACCCCATCGACGATTCTCACTTCGCGTAGCCACTCAAACGCTCCGTTAGCGCCGGCGCTGCCATACTCATGTCAACGGTGGTGGTGAAGTACTCGTTACCGACGGTAATGGCAACGACGGAGATGGCGGGCAGGAAGGGGAGGACGCGGATGGAGAGCCAGAAGTGTGCAGTGGAGATGTCGGAGCTGATGTTGGCGACGCGGGAGTTCTCGAGGGAGACAATGAAATCAATGGCGGTGTTGGAGAAAGCTCGGAGGATTCAGGGTTAGAGTCATAGATCTTAACCTTGTTGATGAGTGTTTTCAATTAACCCTTAAAAAAGTCGCAGCCTTTGAATGTGTGTGCAGAGAAAACCCAATCCATTCAGATGGTGAAGTTAACGGCAGTGATGGCTGATGGTGATGGTAGTAGTGGTGCTGTTGAGTCGCGATCGATATCGATGGGGGAGTGTGCTGCCGAAAGGGTTCGGGTGACGGTTGAAGAGGAGGGTGAGACGGTGGTACTGAGGGGTAATGTGGTTGATGTTGGAATTGGGTGGCTGAGAACATTGAGAGAGAGGAGGGGGGAGGAGATGATAGTGGTAGTGGTGGAGAGAAGGGTAGTTTAGGAATTTTATTTAATTTTTTAGGATTTGGATAATTTTATTTGTAAAAATTATTTTTTATGGGTACAAATGGTAATTTTCGTTTTCTATAGGTAGATATGTCATCGTTTTAAACTTTTATGGATAGAAATGATAGTTTACTCATTATAATATTACCATATGATTTTTTTATCGAAGATAGAAAGAGAGGTGAGTATAGAGAGACGATGCCATTTGAGCTATAGTTTGCTGGTACCATATGATTTTTTTGATAATGTATATATTAAAATATAAACTATTTTGAAATTTAAAACAATCCATGTCTAGGTTCGTTGTTTTTGGGATATGAGAAGTGTTACGGTAGGTAATCGGAGATTAATAGAACGGATGGCGTTGGTTGGTCCAAATGTACGAAGGAGGAGGGCTCCGAATGGATCTACAACTCGGGAGGCTCCGTCCGACTTGTTCGTGTGAGGAAAGGGGGGTGGTACCTGCAAAGACACTCTGATGCCTAAGTTAGCAAGAGTGTGAGCAGGTCTAGAGAGTATTGGACTTAGAGATACCTGAGGGGTGTCAGTGTATTTATAGTGGTGAGCCAATAACCACCGTTGGAGTAGTGCCATATCTTTAGGGTGTTAACCGTCTCATTATCTTAGGGAGGTTAAGTTATGGCTTGATGAAGTGGTTAGAGAGATTTTAGGGGCGGTTACTCATTTGAATGAGTGTTTATCTGCCAGCTAATCTCGTGCCCGACTTCTTTAGGACAAATCGTAGTCAACACCGACTTCTTGACACTAGGTCGGTGCGTAGTAAGGCTCAATCCTCTGGACTAAGCCTTTCTTTTGGACCTGGGCCTTTATTATTGGGCCAGGGTATGAACAGTGCCCCTACTTGAGCCCAAGATCCCTTTAGGGCTTGGGTTCAAGTATTTAACTCGGGTTCGTAGCCGACTTTCTTGGAGGAAACACGGGTTTTTAAACCGACGTGATTTTCGCGACCTTTTGTTTCTGACAGTTACGTCTATTCAAGCGTCGTGTCCGTTAGAGATGCACTTAGGGATTGATGGCTTTGGTAACGGTGCACTCTCATTAATGACTGCTCCGTTTTTACCATTATGCCCCTTAGCATGTTTATAAATACTTTCCCTCTCTTTCATTTTTTCGTTTCTGCAATCTTTCAAATTTCTTCTTTCTTCGTTCGTGTTGCATTCTTGCGTTTGGAGACTTCTGCCTCTTCCAACCTTCACTTTTGGATAAAGGTTAGCTTTTCTTCTTTCATGACATGCTTTGTGTTTGCATGCTTTTATTTTGTGGGTAGATAGGTTGGTTTGCAAATTTTGGCTCCGTATCTCCTCCTTTTAGAGACCGTATTTTTTTATTTTTCTTTTCTTTTTTCTTTTGTAGGTTTTTGTCACCTTTTATAAGAAAAAAGAAATGGCTTCCGTAGATGTTCTTTCTCAGTGGGTTGATGTCACGGTCCTAGGGGAGGAACCCTTGGTCGACGCTGAGTTTATTACTCATCTTCGTACTCACCACAGGATTTGTACTTCGGAGGAGGACGAGCCAAAATATGAGTTGGTAATCCCGGGTCCGGACGACCGGGTTTGTTTTGGGAGGGCCAATGAGGCGGCCCCTCATTTTTTCTTTATGTATGAATGTATGATCACCCGTCTGGGTGTTTTTCTTTCTTTTTCGGATTTTGAAATATCTATTTTGCACCACTATCGAGTTGCCCCTACCCAACTTCACCCCCAATTCCTGGGGTTTTCTGAAAATTTATCAATTTGTTAGTCACGCTTTGGACTTTCCGACCTCTTTGAGGATTTTCTTTTTTCTTTTTCACATGACTAAGCCCTTTCGTGGGCTAAATAATAAGCAGCAATGGGTGTCTTTCCGAGCCATTCAAGGTCGGAGAATTTTCACCCTTTTTGACGAATCCTTCCACGACTTCAAAAATTATTTTTTCAAAATGCAAGCTGTAGAGGGTCACCACCCATTTTTCCTGGATGAGAATTCTTCCCCTCGCTTCCCCCTCTATTGGTTGGAGGCCTCCCCTTGTGAGAAGTATGGTCTGGATGACCTGGACGAGGTGGAGGCGGCCATTGTGGGGTTTTTCCGAGAAGCGTGGGGGAGGGCCCCATACTTGGACACTAGGAAATTCCTCCAGGGATCGCCGACCTTTGTTCGGTCGCAACTAGGTAGTATATGCATTTCTTATTTCCGACTTGTATCTGCCGACTTAAGGTTCTTCGACTTGTAATTTTTGCTAATTGTTTCTTTTGCAGACATGGCAAGGAAGAATGCTCAGGAATCTTACCAGAGAGTTCAGGAAGCTAAGGCAAAGTCCCGTGCCAGGGCTGGTGGTGCCAGGACGATCATCTCTCCTCCTCCTCCTCCTCCTCCTCCTCAGAACGTAGGGACTCCCTCTCAGCCCATTGTGATTTCTTCTTCAACCTTATCTCGGCCACTCCCCTCCGCCCGACTTCTTCCTGAGCCAGAGAAGAAGAAGCGCAAGACTTTAGAGTCTGGCTCTTCTTTTGATGGTGGGGTTAAGGCGGATGCTCTTGCATTCGTCCGAAAGAACATCTATCCTTATATAAGTATGGATGATGTTTCTGTTCGAAACCATCTCACCATTCTGGCTGAGGAGAGTTTTAGGGCGGCGGGCATTTGTGGCAAGCTTTTGGATATTTTTGAGAAGACTCCTCTCAGCTCTTTGGGGTTAACCTCGAAGGTTGAGGAGCTGGAGGGGAGGCTTCTTTCTTACCAGGACCATAAGAGGGAGTTGAAGGAGGAGGTAGCTAAGCTGAGGGCGGAGAGAGATAGCCTTCGGGAGAAGGAGAGCAAGTTACGGGCCCAATGCAATATGGAGGCGAGTTTGAGGAAGACAGCACAGGAGAGTTATCAGAGTTTATTTCAAGATCTTGTGTCTGTGAAGAAGGATTTGCTGAACTCTCAAAATGCGTATGCCGAGTTGGAGGACTCTATCGCTGATGGTGCCGAGGAGTTTTGGAGAATTTTCCTGGAGCAAGTCAGAGTTATTGCTCCCGACTTGGATCTTTCTCCTTTACATCCTGATAAAGTTGTTATTGATGGCGCTATTGTGGATCCTCCTGCCCCCGTAATCGTTACCGAGTCAGAATTGAAGACTCGGGGGCAGAGGATTATTGAGTCCCCTCCTCGCTCCAAGGACGCCTCGAGTTCTTCAGTTGTTCCTCTGACTTCCTCTTCATCTCCTGTGGGTGCCTCTCTTCCCGGTCCTGGTGGCGCTCCTCCTGATTCTGGTAGTGGTGATCCGTCTACTCCTCTGCAGAAATAATTTTTGATGGCTATATGGGGGCTCGGCCTGTGAGTCTCCCCTTTTTTTAAACTCTTTATATGTTGTTTGGTGACGTTTGAACAATTTCTTCTGGCCTTTTAAGGCCGTAAACAAAATATTTTAGCAAGTGCCCTTTTTAAATAAGGGTTTTTAAATTAACAAAATAAATACCCATTTTTTGGATAAGGGTTTAAGTTACCTTATGCGTGTATGCTTTTCTGATTTTGATTTTTCAAAGTCCCCTTGATCTTTTTCCGAAAACCTTTCTCTTTGGCTCGTCTGTTTTTCTGAGCCTTTTGTTTAAGGCCTTCAGGACAGCCTTTAAACTTTTTCCTAGGGTTTTCGATCTCTTTTTTATTATTCCTTATACTCAACTTTGTTTTAGTGAGTTCTTATGACTTAGGTTATTTTTGCGATGCGTTTTTCTTCTACTCGGTTTTTCACTCCGACTTACAGGTCGAAGTATTTCCGAGCTTCTCTACTCGGAAATTTGTTTCGACTCATGAGTCGAGTTGTTTCCGAGTTATTTACGATCAGCTTATATAACCTCTTTACACCGACTTGTACCTCGTCGTTTTATCCTGACGACCATCTAGGTCGGTTCATGGGATTTTCACGTTTTGTCGAGCTTAAGTCGGCGCGTTTCGTAGAAAGACTTAGGAAAATAGAAAGGAGTTTATAAGAGATATTATAGATAAAAAAAAGATCTTTATTAATTGGGGAGGTACCTCCTTGCTACTAAGGGTTTTAATAGCCTATTTTCCCTTAGCCTCTACTATGATGCCTCGTTAAAAACCCTTCTCCAGAAAAAACCCTCTAATTTTGGGAAAAAATCATGAAGTTGGGAAAAGAGTACATCAGGGAGTAGATTTCGCTTTTAACTATAGTACCTTTTCATATTACAAGCATGCCACGACCTTGGGAACTCAGTGCCGTTCAGGTCGGTTACTTTATAATAACCTTTTCCTAAAACTTCATTGACTTTGTATGGTCCCTTCTAATTTGCGGCGAGCTTTCCTTCTCCTGATTTGTTGACTCCAATGTCGTTTCTGATTAAGACCAAGTCATCCGGGGCAAATGTTCTTCGAATGACTTTTTTGTTGTACCTTGTAGTCATCCTTTGTTTCAATGCTGCTTCTCTTATCTGGGCATCTTCTCGGACTTCGGGGAGCAAGTCGAGCTCCTCTTTGTGTCCCCGTATGTTTCCGACCTCGTCATGGAGAATTACCCTTGCTCATTGACTTCTATTGGTATCATGGCTTCTATGCCATAAACTAGTCGGAAAGGTGTTTCTCCCGTGGCGGATTGGGGGGTTGTCCTGTAAGCCCATAGCACTTGAGGGAGCTCTTCAGCCCAAGCTCCTTTTGCTTCCTGCAATCTCTTCTTTAGCCCTGCCAGTATGACTTTGTTGGCTGCCTCGGCTTGCCCATTGGCTTGTGGGTGCTCCACCGAGGTGAACTGATGTTTGATTTTCATACTGGCTACTAAGCTTCTGAAAGTAGCGTTGGTGAATTGGGTTCCATTATCTGTAGTAATGGAGTAAGGTATCCCATATCTTGTGATGATATTTTTGTAAAGGAACCTGCGGCTTCTTTGAGCGGTGATGGTGGCCAATGGTTCTGCTTCTATCCACTTTGTGAAGTAATCTATTCCCACGATTAGGTATTTGACTTGTCCTGGCGCTTGGAGAAAAGGACCTAACAAATCCATTTCCCATTTTGCAAAAGGCCATGGAGAAGTGATACTGATGAGCTCTTCTGGTGGAGCCACGTGGAAATTTGCATGCATCTGACATGGTTGACACTTTTTCACAAATTCTGTGGCATCTTTCTGCAAGGTCGGCCAGTAGAATCCAGCTCGTATTATTTTTCTGGCTAGTGACCTTGCTCCGAGATGGTTTCCGCAGATCCCACTATGTACTTCCTCCAATACCTCGGGGGTTCTTGAGGTCGGTACGCACTTTAACAATGGTGTCGATATCCCCCTTCTGTAGAGGACATCTCTCACCAAGGTGTAGTGTTGTGCTTCCCTTCGGATCTTTTTAGCTTCTTTCTCCTCCTTAGGGAGGATGTCGAATTTCATGTATTCGACTAAGGGGTTCATCCATCCGAGGTTTAGACCGGCTACCTCAAGTACTTCTTGTTTGTCTTCTATTTTTGCTACTGAGGGTTCCTGGAGGGTTTCTTGAATCAGGCTTCTGTTGTTCCCTCCCGGTTTGGTACTTGCTAACTTGGACAGGGCGTCTGCTCTGCTGTTTAAATCCCGAGTTATGTGTTTAACCTCAGTTTCTGCAAAGTGCCCAAGGTGCTTCAGAGTTTTATCCAAGTACCTCTTCATGTTTGGGTCTTTTGCCTGATACTCTTCGCTTATCTGGGAGGTCACCACCTGTGAGTCACTGTATATCATCACCTTTGTAGCACCGACTTCTTCTACCAATTTCAATCCGGCAATTAAGGCTTTATATTCTGCCTGATTATTTGAAGCTGGGAATTCAAATTCTAGGGAAACCTCTATCTGGGTTCCTCTTTCATCTACCAATATTATGCCTGCGCCGCTTCCTGTTTTATTGGAGGATCCGTCTACATAGAGTTCCCATGTAGTCGGTTTTTCCTCCTGATCCCCTGCGTATTCCGCAACGAAGTCGGCGAGGCACTGGGCTTTAATTGCTGTCCGAGTTTCATATCTTAAGTCGAACTCGGAGAGCTCTATTGCCCATTGAACCATTCTCCCTGCGACATCTATCTTTTGAAGGATTTGCTTCATGGGTTGGTTCGTACGGACTCTTATTGTGTGGGCCTGAGAGTAAGGTCGTAGCCTTCGTGAGGCTGTTACTAAGGAGTATGCAAACTTCTCTAGTTTGTGGTACCTTAGTTCAGGGCCCTGTAGGACTTTACTGATGAAATAAACTGGATGTTGTCCGATCTCGTCTTCTTTTATTAGGGCTAATGAAACAGCTTTGTCCGCTACGGATAAGTACAGGACGAGGTCTTTTCCAGATGCTGGTCGAGTCAGAATAGGAGGTTGGCTTAAAAACTTTTTGAACTCTTGGAACGCCTCCTCGCATTCCGGAGTCCATTCAAACTGGCATCCCTTTCTCAATAAGGAGAACAGAGGAAGGGATTTTAGTGCCGATCCTGCCAAGAATCTGGAGAGGGCTGCAAGTCGGCCATTGAGCTGCTGGACTTCTCTCACACAAGTCGGACTTTTCATTTCTAGGATGGCTCTACACTTATCGGGATTTGCTTCGATCCCTCTTTGTGTTAGCATAAACCCTAGAAACTTCCCTGCCTCCACCGCGAAGGCGCACTTTGCGGGATTTAGTCTCATCCCGTGCAGCCTTATGGTGTCAAAGACTTGTGAGAGGTCTGTCAAGAGGTCGACCTCCTTTTTGGTTTTTACTAGCATGTCGTCGACGTAAACTTCCATTAGGGTCCCCAGGTGAGGGGAAAACACTTTATTCATCAACCTTTGGTATGTGGCTCCTGCATTCTTCAATCCGAATGGCATGACCACATAGCAGAAATTAGCTCTGGGTGTGATGAATGATGTTTTCTCCTGGTCTGGCTCGTACATCGGGATTTGATTATATCCCGAGTAGGCGTCCATGAATGATAAGTATTGGTACCCCGAGCTGGAATCCACTAGGGTATCAATACTTGGTAGGGGATAAGGGTCCTTGGGACATGCCTTATTTAAGTCGGTATAGTCGACACACATTCTCCATTTGCCATTTTGTTTTTTGACTAGCACTACATTGGCTAGCCATGTTGGGTACTTGACTTCTCTGATGAAGCCGGCTTCCAGGAGCGCCTGTACTTTCTCTTCTACTATTAGGGCTCGTTCTGGACCGAGCTTGCGTCTTCTTTGTTGTACAGGTCGGGATCCTGGATAAACCGAGAGCTTGTGGGACATGAGCTCCGGGTCTATCCCAGGCATGTCAGAGGCCTTCCAGGCGAAGAGGTCAGAATTATCTCTTAGGAGCTTGGTCAATTCTTGTTTTAGGATTTCCCCTAGGTTGGCTCCTATATGAGTATTTTTTCCTTCCTCTTTGCCGACATGTACCTCCTCGGTTTTTCCTCCCGGTTGTGGTCGCAGCTCTTCTCTGGCCCTTGCGCCACCGAGCTCTATTGTGTGAACTTCTCTACCCTTTCCTCTCAGATTTAGGCTTTCATTGTAGCATTTCCTCGCCAATTTTTGGTCTCCCCTTACCGTTGCTATTCCCGCTGAGGTCGGGAATTTCATGCAGAGGTGGGGAGTGGATACCACTGCTCCGAGCCGATTAAGGGTAGCTCTGCCGATTAAGGCATTATATGCTGACCCCACATCAATGACTATGAAGTCTATACTCAGAGTCTTTGATTTTTCTCCTTTTTCAAAAGTGGTGTAAAGGGGCAAAAATCCTAGTGGTTTTATCGGCGTGTCCTCTAATCCATATAAGGTGTCGGGTTAGGCTCTTAATTCTTTCTCATCTAACCCTAGCTTGTCGAAAGCGGGCTTAAAAAGAATGTCCGCCGAGCTTCCTTGGTCTACTAGGGTTCTGTGGAGATGGGCATTTGCTAGGATCATAGTTATTACTACTGGATCATCGTGTCCAGGGATTATTCCTTGCCCATCTTCTTTTGTGAATGAAATGGTAGGGAGGTCGGGTGACTCTTCCGCGACCTGGTAGACTCTTTTGAGATGTCTTTTGCGAGAGGATTTGGTGAGTCCCCCTCCCGCAAACCCTCCTGAGATCATATGGATATGTCTCTCTGGTGTTTGCGGTGGTGGGTCTCTTCTATCCATATCGTCTCACTTTCTCTTTCCATGACCGTCCGACCTTTCCATGAGATATCTATCAAGCCGACCTTCTCTGGTCAGCTTTTCTATCACATTTTTAAGATCGTAACAGTCGTTTGTAGAGTGACCATATATTTTATGGTACTCGCAGTAATCGCTGCGGCTCCCCCCTTTTTTATTTTTAATGGGTTTAGGGGGTGGTAATCTCTCAGTGTTACAAATCTCTCTGTATACGTCCACTATAGAAACTTTCAGAGGAGTATAAGAGTGATATTTTCTTGGCCTTTCGAGACCGAGTTCTTCCTTTTTCTTGGTTTCCCTTTCCCTCTCTTTTGTTGAGGGAGGGGGACCAGGTCGCCAACTCAGGTCTCTTAATTTGGCGTTTTCCTCCATATTGATGTACTTTTCAGCTCTTTCCTGTACATCACTTAGAGAAACGGGATGTCTTTTAGATATGGACTGCGAGAAGGGACCTTCTCTGAGTCCATTGACTAATCCCATTATGACTGCCTCTGTGGGCAGGTCTTGAATCTCCAAACATGCCTTGTTGAACCTTTCCATATAGGCTCGTAAAGATTCTCCGACCTCCTGTTTTATTCCCAGGAGGCTCGGTGCATGTTTCACTTTGTCTTTCTAGATTGAGAACCTCATCAAAAACTTCCTTGAGAGGTCTTCAAAACTAGTAACCGACCTCGGGGGGAGGCTATCGAACCACTTCATCGCTGCTTTCGATAGAGTGGTCGAGAAGGCTTTGCATCGCGTAGCGTCGGAAGCATCAGCTAGGTACATCCGACTTTTGAAGTTGCTCAGATGATGCTTTGGATCCGTGGTTCCATCGTAGAGGTCCATATCAGGGCTTTTGAAGTTCCTTGGAACTTTCGCCCTCATTATGTCCTCGCTGAAAGGATCCTCCCCACCCAAGGGCGGCTCTTCTTGTTCGTCACGGGAGTTGCGACTTTTGAGGGAGGATTCCAACTTTAAGAGTTTTCTTTCTAACTCTTTTCGTCGTTCCATCTCCTCTTTTAGGCACTTTTCAGTTTCCTTTTGCCGCTCTCGCTCTTCCTCCAACTGTTCCAGGCGGCTGTGGACTAATCCCATGAGTTCAGTTACATGGGATGGTCCTTCTTTTTCTGACTCGTGCCCTTCTGAGGAGTTTACCTTCGGGTTTTTTACTCCAGAGGTGCCTTCTCTGTGCTGATTGTCAACTTCCTGGTGGAGGGTGAGATCCACATCGTTATTGCCTGTGTCCAGATTCTCTTGCTCGGAATCTGTCTCCACATGACCTTCTTCATGGGATCTGTCCGCCATTGGTGGATGATCTCTCGGTTCCCCGGCAACGGCGCCAATGTTACGGTGGGTAACCAGAGATTAATAGAACGGATGGCGTTGGTTGGTCCAAATGTACGAAGGAGGAGGGCTCCGAATGGATCTGCAACTCGGGAGGCTCCGTCCGACTTGTTCATGTGAGGAAAGGGGGGTGGTACCTGCAAAGACACTCTGATGCCTAAGTTAGCAAGAGTGTGAGCAGGTCTAGAGAGTATTGGACTTAGAGATACCTGAGGGGTGTCAGTGTATTTATAGTGGTGAGCCAATAACCACCGTTGGAGTAGTGCCATATCTTTAGGGTGTTAACTGTCCCATTATCTTAGGGAGGTTAAGATATGGCTTGATGAAGTGGTTAAAGAGATTTTAGGGGCGGTTACTCATTTGAATGAGTGTTTATCTGCCAGCTAATCTCGTGCCCGACTTCTTTAGGACAAATCGTAGTCAACACCGACTTCTTGACATTAGGTCGGTGCGTAGTAAGGCTCAATCCTCTGGACTAAGCCTTTCTTTTGGACCTGGGCCTTTATTATTGGGCCAGGGTATGAACAAGAAGCATGTGTGTGTTGTTCTTTGTTGTGGAGAATGTGGGTGTTAGACATGGATGTGGGACAGTTTTTTCTGAAATAAGGGATGAAGAAATCGGATCATCCGATTTTTTTATAAAAAAAATTAAGCATACTAATCGGACAGTCCGATTAGTATAGAAGAGAAAATTTAAATTTTGGCGAAAATAATCGGACCCTCCGATTTGTGTTTAAAAAATAAAAAAAATTTGGAGTTCACAAATCGATTTTTAAACACAAATTGGAGGGTTCGATTTTTATTCCTAGCACCACAGTCGCATAAATCACCTATACACTCAATAACTGCGTACTATACTATTCCCCCAACCACATCTAAATTAAAAAATGCTTGGTGTCTACTTTAAATTTTGTAATAGAATTTAATTTTGATGTCCTTTTAGTATAAAATAATTTTATACATGTATCCAATTATATAACATCATATTAATAAAAATAACTACTTTTTATATTAACCGCGTGAATGGTAATCCAAAAAAATAAATGTAATTACAGTTACACATATTAATACATCAAAATTAAACTTTTTTTTTGTAATATTTAGACTTCAACTTATGATTTATGAACTATATATGAATATTTGCTCCTAGATAATTTATTGTCATTGGTCTGTTCTCATTTAAAATGCCTTACTAATAGATACATGAATTTGCTCATTTTACAAACATTATTAGATACTGGATAAAGTTCTTGTTAAAAAAGAAAAGAAAAGACTGCATAAAGTTACATACTCTAATATACAAAGACATTATTATATTCTCCTGAAGCATAATTAATGCATGATTTAGGAAGAAAATCTCTATAAGTGATTTGAAATCAATATCTTTGGGAGATTACTTGAAATTTTGTGCCCGCACAATTAAGTGCATTTTCTAACTAAATTATATAGTCATGATTCAAAATTTAGTAAGAACTTTTAGATATTTTTTTCCGAATTAAATAATTTAACTTATTTTTATATCCTTTTACAGTACTTCATTAGTTCATTCGTTGATAAGATCAAATTAAAGATATACAGTCAGCTTCTACTAGCAAATATTAATGGAATATTTGTTTGTTCTAAGGTTTATAAAGTTGCTTTGGAAATAATTCTTTGAAAATAATTTATTCCCATCTTCATTGCAAGTTATATTTAGAAATATTTGTGGGTAATTAAATGTTTTTAGAAAAGTGAGTTTTACATGGTAGGAGCTAAGAATAAAATAATTCCCAACAAAAAGGAATTTAAAATACTATAATAGCCCTAAAGTATAATATATTTAGGCTTGATTTGGTAAAATTTTTTAAAGAGATGTTTGTATTTTTCAAAAGCATAAACATTTCGTTTTGCATTTGGTAAATCAAAAAGTTCATATATTTATACTTGTAATTTTTAAAAGTAAGGGTATTTTTAAAAGCATCTAAAAAAAACTTTTTAAAGTTAACTTATACTTATCAAAATTAAAAAATCTAATATAATCTGGTATATTAATTAATATTTAAATTTAATTATTATATTAATATCTATTATAATATTTTTAAATTTTAAAAACTATTTTACCAAATATACTTGTTACTTATACTTATTAAAAGTTATTTTTAATTTAATTTACCAAAAATGCTATAATTTTTAAAAAACTAGCTTTTAAAAATTACTTTTAAAAAGTACAGGCTTTAACAAACTAAGCTTTAATATATTAAACATATTTTAAGAATTACCACATAGATTCTTGATATTACAGTGTATAACCGCTATAAACATTCAAAATAAACTACCAATCTCTTATAGGAATGATGACTACAATAATAATATATTCATGTAATGAATTATATGATTTGATATATTTAACTAAATATGTTTGACAGAACTATCTAACAGTTCACAACATCATCTTTACATCATCTTCCCGTGAAGATGTCATCATTGAAGTGACCACCTATAAGAATACATATTTGATGCCTTATTTTTATGTCCATGAAACATTTTTGTACACATACCGCAGAACAAACTGATTTTAAATATCAAACAAACAAATTTGATAGAATACTTAGAGGAAGAAACACCTTTTTCAGGTATATTACATTTGCAGGAGTCATATTGGCAAGAATATAATTTCAGACCCTTAGAGATTAACCACTGGTAAAAATTAAATGGTGTCAATTTCGTTGGTCCCTTCTTCCCCTCTCGCCTCTCTTAAGATTACAAGCCTGGACCTATAAAAAGAATAAATAAATAAACAAATAAACCGACTACAAGCACTATGCACAAAACTGAGAAGTTCTAGAGAAAGGCAAGTCATGAAATTTTGGTGTAATAAGGCCGATGGTCCTTCTATTCATGGCAGAAAATCACAACCAAATGTCAATTGTACAAAATGTTTACATCGGGTTTTGAATTACTGAAGCAAGTAACTTGAGCCTGTAATCCAGCTTCTCACTTTCTTGTATTTGGTGGTCTCTTGCAAACAGAAGGATCATTGCTTGTCTCAGCCCTCCTTTTCTAAAAATGCCAACAGTCAATAAAATAGATTTTAGTGTGACAAATTGCATTCTTACTTCAAGATGTAAAATTCACAAACGCATATGTATTAGGGTAAGAATTAAAACACATAACATTATATAACAAGGGAAGAAGGAAGGGGACAAAACCTTGTCTTGGTGATTCTTTAATTGCAAGGAATGAGAATCATGGCGCCTAATTACATTGTTTTCTATACAACTTCCATCCTTTACCTCATGTACTTTATGCTTACGATGTTTTTCATCCTTCCTATCAACAGTTCTGTCCTCAATTTTCTCCATCTTGTTGCCTTTTGATTGTTTCTCCGACTTTGGCTTTGCAGTCCTTAGCCCCTTTTGCGACTGTTATAAGATACCAGAATGACACAGAGAGCAATCAAACAAGTCAATTCAAAATATTCAATTCCCTTCGACATGATGAGAAAGCAAAGAGCAAGACTCTTACGGTAGAAAGGTGCATGGGACCCATTTCCCTCATGTGGAAAGCTTCATTTAGCACATCCAACTCAAAAGGATGTAAGGAAGCTTTTCTTTCACTTGTGTTGGTGTTCTTACAGAACTGATGCAGTCCCATTCCTTCTCCCTTCCTAATTTTTTTGTCACCGACCACATTGTGAAGATAGTGCGTGTCCGAAATTGATGATGGAAGTGACCTCTTGCAGAAGAATTCATAGTATGGCCAGAGCTTATACTGGTTTATGAGATCTCGTCCACCTCCAAGTTCTTTATGTCCTGAATCCAAGAATTACCAAACAACATTTACTAAGAGAAAAACAGAGTTCTTGCAGGTTTATGACTTCATGAATTAACACACATGATTGAACATGAAACCCAAATTCAGCAAGTTATCAGCGACTGAATTGCAAAAGAAACAGATACAATTTACACTTTAAAATGTTAGAGCATGCCTTAACAGGATTATTATTGATGATCATCTCATGATCATATATGTCCAATAAGCTCTATTTGTTGTATCACTGACTTTAAACCTCGCGAAAAATCTATGATCGTGAGGCTCCAATAAACAGTGAAATTTCTTGGGATGAAACCATGCCAAGTTCATTACGAATTTACAAACTTACCTTGCTCAAGAATCCAATACTAATCAACAACAATTCTATCATTAATCTATGCCTTGACATTCAATAATCAAGAATCAGAAATATTATTAATTCAAGGGTTACACAAATATACTTTCCACGTGACCCTCCTGTAAACGCCATCATTAGAAACCATGTTTTCCACAAAATACACATGACATATTGACATTGTCACATTATTCAGAAGAAAAAGAATCAATAGAGCACTTCCTGAGTTCTTACCCATCCCAAATCTCTTGCCTTCAAGATCCATTTTTCAGACAAATCCACAAGCGGCAGCCAAAATGCCAGTACCAATTATGTTTGCAAACACAACCAGCAACCACAGGTAGTTACTGCCTCAAAATTTGGACAAAGATAAGGTTCCCCAGCAATGAAGTTGCACACTTGAACAAAAGCTACCCTAGAATATCATACCAAATACATTATTTTATTTGTATCCATCCACACCAATACCAACATGCATTAGTATTTACAAACTTTAAACGATTGGGATCAAGTAAAATATATGGTCAATAAAAATCAATCCAATTACTAATAACCAAAACCCTTAAAATGAATCAAGAAAATACCTGAGCACGAACCAGTGCTAGGGTTTGAGATTATTCGACGTTATTGTACACAAATTTTAAAAAGGAGGTTATTGGGTTCGAAGATCTTTTCCTTATTTCGAAAAGAAGAAAAAAAAAAGGACTTCTTTTTTGAAATTGGGGATGAAAGAATGCGAACTCGATGAGAACGTAACCTTCTCAGAGACACGGGCTTCCCTTTTTGGGATAGGGTGTAATTGGGTCGGTCCTCGAGGGTTAAAAAGGTAAACACTGAAACTAAAATAAGAGTATAGCTTAAAAAAATATTTTAGGAAATGATGCAAAGTTTAAAAATTATTTTTAGGGTAAAGTATATATTTTTTTTAAATTTGTTAAAAAGTTTTAAAAATAATCTTAAGTTTTATTTTGTTTTAATTTTATTTTAGAATTTTTTATTTGCATTAAATTTATTTTTAACAACTAATTTTTTTAAAAAAAATTATGACCAATTTAGTAATAATTCTATAAGAACAATTTTTAATATAAGCAAATTAAATATATTTATTATGCATTATCTGGGATATATTTTATGCAAATCAAAAAATTTTTGGACAAAATTAAAACAATAAAATTTACAGATATTTTTAAAATTTTTAACAAATTTCAGAGACAAAAAATATATTTTATCATTACTTTTAAGAGTTAATAGTTAAATTCGTCCTTGAAAGATCGCGTATTCTTTATTTTTGTCCTTTAATGATTTTTTTAATCAAATTAGTCCCTAAATAATTTTTTTTAAAATCACGTTCATCCCTCTGTTAATTTTTTTACACTACTATTAACGGTCTGCTAACCTGAAACGTGAAGTGACAACACAGCATAGTAAACGACGTCGTTTTACACTTAACACAGTGTACAGTTCTTCTTCACTCGCACTCTCACTCTCTGCTTCCCTAACTCATGACCTACCATCGCAAATCTCTGACATCTTGTATACATCACTGACATACACCTGCGAGGTGCTGGTTAGCATAGTAAGCAATAACATGACGATATGGTAGTCGCTCCACTAGGCATTTTGTGCACCTCAAAAACCTCATTTCTTCTATCAAACTGGTGCACAACTATGTTTCCTGCACACTGCATATTTGCTTCTATCCGCTGAGTGGCAAATTCAGAGTAAGTAAATCCAGCACGCTTGCACTAGTGAGCCTCAATACTCTTCCGCGTAAATAGCTCGTTCAACTAATAATATGTTGCTCGGACGAGCGCCAACACAGGAAGATTTTAGACACCCTTCAACACTAAATTGATGCACTCAACAAGGTTCGTGGTCATGTGACTCCATCGATATCCCTCGTCAAATGCCAATGCTCATTGAAAAAGTTCGAAGTATTATCAAAAGGCTTAGGATGTGATCGGATACAACATCATGATGTGGTGTAGCTTGAACTGATGGAATTAACATGTGTATGTATGAATGTGGAAAATATGATGATGGGTTGAATTTGAGTGGAGATTCCGGTTGAGCAAAGCCAATAGAGGAGTTATGTGAATAAGAGGAATGAAGACTTAGACTAGATAGTTCGAAGGGAGAAATTTTGCATACTTAAAAGTTACTTTAACATATCAGAATTGGTGAAAAACCAAGACTAAAGGATTAATACCGAGATAAAATGAATCATTTGAAGTATTAAGAGGGATTATGGGCCCGAATAGAAGCATACACATGAGAACTTGAATTCGAGATGAGAAACGGCTACCACGCCTATTTTTGAGTAACTGAATCTGAATTTTGGAGACAAAATTTTTATTTAGGTGGGTAGAATGTAAAACGCGAGTATTTAATAAATAAATAACTCGTAAATTAATATGTATTAAAGAAAATTAGAAAATGGAATTTTATAGTTTAATAAGGTAGAGCTAATTAAAATAAAAATTTTGACACTAATTTTAAAGATTTTGGCCCAAAATTAGGTTTATGGGCTAAACCGGTTGGACTGAGCCCATATTCGGCCCAAGGCCCAACATATCTAAATTCAACTTAAGCAAATCAGCCACTCAACCCCTCTCATTATATGAATCACGCTGAACTTGAATGGGAGAGCACCAAACCCCAGCTTCCATTTTACTTCCAACTTTAAATCCTTATAACTTTCAATCTGGAGCTCCGATTGACAAGTTGTTTACGGCCACGCGTTCGTCTCGGAGTCCTCTTCAATTCTATTCAAACGAAGTAGTATGTTTTTCTCTAATTCATGCCCAATTCTTCATTCAATTCTGTTTTCATGTTTTGGTTATGGGTGTTGAGATATTTTGATAATTTTGGTGGTTTAGGTGCAATCTAACATGGGATGATTATTATATTTTACTCCAATTATAAAAGGGTAAGGTAAGAAAACTCTAAACCCTTGTGGTTTGTCCAATTTTATGTGCTATTGTGCCAAATTATTGAATTGTATGAATTAGTTGAAATTATATTGAACTAGAGTTGAATTTGTCAAATTGGAGCTCTTGGAGCAAATCTTTAGTGGCTGGAATAATTGGGTGTGGATTGGAGTCTTTGAAACTTGAATTTTGGTGATTTTGAACTTAGGGAGAAATCCGCCAAGGTATGGTTTCGACTTCTCGTAAATAATATATAATCTATCGTGAAAACATAGGCTAGATGACCATAAAATAGGTTGAAGCATGTATGTATGTTAAAAGTTAGTAATCCTAATAAAGAGATTGATGATTGATGATTTTGAAGAGGATAATGAATGTGAATTGTTAAATGAGTGAAGGAAGCAAATTTGGATTGTGTGTTGGTGTAAACTTAGTGGTTTTGATTAATGCAATATGTATTTGAGTTGATGAATGATGATTATGTTGAATGATGATTTTGTTGGTGTTTGAAGATAATAATGTATTATGATAAATATTCGTTGTTGATGTGTGTTGTGGTGAGAGTTTGACTATAACGATGAGTTGTCAAAGTTGGTTGAAAATTGGTGTTAGAATTGATTAGAATAATGGATGGATCATATGTTGAATTGATTGAATTGGTAGAGTAGCAATAATATGAAAGTGGATATGTGTATGGTGGAGAATTGATGTAGTTTTGGTAAGAGTTTAGAAGTTTTGGAATGGAAAGTTTTGAAAGTTTTGAGGTTTGGTACTTTTATGAAAACTTGATTTTTAAAGAACTTTGGCGATCCATAACTTAAGCCTCAAATTTTGAATTTGAATAAAACCTATTTCAAATTAAAGATAATTTCAAGATCTTTAAAATGGTATAAAGTTTGTGAAAATATGAATTTTGTAGAGGAAGTTATGAACATCGGAAGTTAGGTACAAAAATCTATTTTCTGCAAACTTAACATTTTTCTGGAAACTGGCTTGGATGCGTACGCGGCACATAGCTGCGTACGTGGCATGGTCCGATTTTAGCTGCATGCGTACGCACGAGGACGTGTGCATACGCACACACTGAAAAGTTTGCAAGCGTACGCATGCACACATTCCTATTTTGTACTAAAATTCTGTTTCTCACGGTTTGACCTTCCTGACAAGCCTGTAAACTTCTGAAACTATTGTTTTGATGAAAATTCATTATTTTTGAACTATTGAACAATCCTGTGATGTTCTAAACCTCTAGAAACTCTTATTAAAAATGTATTAGTAAGGTTTTAAGTCACGGAGTAAGGGTTAGCGAGTTGAAGAATGGAATACCTGATTTGATGAGATGATGAAGGTAATGAATGAGATGATAATGAAGGAGTTTGATTGAGAGGATGATGAATAATTATGTTTGAGATATATGT
This sequence comes from Arachis hypogaea, assembly GCF_003086295.3. Taxonomy (NCBI): domain Eukaryota; kingdom Viridiplantae; phylum Streptophyta; class Magnoliopsida; order Fabales; family Fabaceae; genus Arachis; species Arachis hypogaea. Next base: position 143,969,761 of record NC_092048.1, read on the forward strand.
GACCGGGTAAGACGCAGTGATCCTATCCACTTGCTCCAGGTATGAATTGAGAATGAATGGATGAATGAGAATGAATTGTAATGATAATAAAAATGTGTTTCTATATATGACTCCGAGTAAGATGCAGTGGTGTTATCCACTTGCTCCAGGTAAGAGTCAATAAGGCGGGTAAGATGCAGTGGTCTTATCCACCTGCTCCGGAAGATTTTGAGACTTCGGGTAAGATGCAAGGATTGTGTTCTGTCGCTGCTTGCTCCGAGTCGAGAACTGTAACACCGCCTGGGTAAGAGGCAGTGGTGAGGTTGTCCCCTACTCCAGATACGCGGGTAAGATGCAAAGGTTGCGGCGTTGTTCCACTTGCTCTTTGTTTGGTGTTCTGCCTAGGGTTAGCTACCAAAAATGTCGAGTTTGGCTTTATAACCGACAGATGAGACTCATCAGCCAAAGGATAGGTATGCTTCATGTGCATATGTTTGATTTGCTTGTTTGTGCATTAATTGAAAGTGCCTATTTGAATTAGTATGCCTAATTGTTATACTTGCTACTTGCATTAATTGTACTCTAATTGTGTTTGTCTTTGTTTGTCTGTGTGGTTCCACCGGAGTTGGGAGGACTGGAGGAATGTGAAGGATTAAGAATTTCGGTTAGAGTTTGGTTAAGTTTAAGAACCTTAGAGAACTACCCATGTTTATGGTTTTCATCTTAAGTCTTTAAGTTTTATAATATGAGTATCGAGATTCTAGATTTGCCTTTGGCATTCTCAGGACCTTATATCTTATTTATGTGGGCACCATTACCATATTGAGAACTTCCGGTTCTCATACCATATATATGTTGTTGTTTTCAGATGCAGGTCGAGAGACACCTCGGTAAGCGTCTGGAGTTCATTATGCAAGTGAAGTGTTATATTTGGGACTCTATATTTTGAGCTTATGCTTTATATTTTGTAGTTAGATTCTCTTCTGTATGTATAACTTTATTTTGTCCATCTTAGAGGTCGATGTGGAGAAATAGGTTGTTGTTCTATCTATTTTGGGATATTTTGGATTATGTATATCTATGTATTTATACTCCGACCAGCCTTAATTTTGCAGGTTGAGTCGGAGGTTCAGTATTTTGTAACTCTTGATATTCTACTCTTTATAATTACGTATTATATATTTTTTTTATTTTTAGAGGTCGTAATATCTCGCCACCTCAATTTTGTTTTATGACTATAGCTTACAACTCTGTTGGTAGGTGTTACAATTCTTTACTCCATTGATATCCCCATTCGCCAAAACTTCCGGAGCCACCGTGGAATTTTTGATGTTGAAAAGCGGTTTGAGCAGAGAAGGAGAAGGAGAATGTGATTGTACTTGTACTTGAGGGCGCACCAACAAGTCCCTGGCTGCTGCCTTCTTCCGAGCTATGGCAGCCGCACTTGCAGCCCTTTCATCGACTCCCCCTCCCCTAGGGAGGGTCTCAGCAATCATTGAGGCATTGACAGATTTGTTTGTAAGTGCACCTGAACTTCCAGATCCCCTCTGTAGCTGCTTGGAATGCTTGTACAAACTCAGGACGTGCCTGTCATTATACGAAAAATCTAAATTTCAGCGGGTGTTAAATTAAAAGAATCAGAGATAAAGGCGTAGAACAAAGATATACTTAAAGATGATCTAAGAACAAAGTGAAAACATCTGTATCAAAGTTGAAAACTAATAGCTACATCAATGAACATTGATAACAAAGAACATCATTCTCACTTTACTGGCATTAAACATTCAGTATTAACTAATAGCTATAGCCCACAAACACAACATCTATTATAATATATAAAAAGAGAAATTAAAGTACTGTTAACAAGCTAATGCCACCTAAGTTTAAAATTTTCTATGAATTTGTGTGTCAACAATAACCTTACTTTGTAGCAACATAGAGCAAACAACCTATCTATATAATCACACTTAGAATATCACAGTAAATAGCATCTATGTAACTAAGCTATCATGAATTTCATAATTTCTCATATTAAATTCTTCAATTATATAAAAATTATATTATAGATATTAGTTTATATCAAGGGTCTAAATTCTAATATTGTATATCCTCTTTGTTGAGTAAATTTTATTTTATAGAATTGTAAAAATTATTTAAAAGAAATCAAAGTAATATTAAAATAAGCTAATGACACCTAAGTTTTATGTAACCAACATATTAATTTCATAATTTTTCACATTAAATTCTTTAATTATATAAAAAAATTATATTATAGATGTTAGTTCAAATCAAGAGTCAATTCTAATCTTTTATGTCCTATTTGTTGAGTAAACTTTATTTTATATGAATTCTCACGTCTCCATACTCACTCAAGAGGTCGCGGATTTGAGTTCTCTGTCATAATAATAATAATAAGCTAATGATACCTAAGTATTTTAAGTTCTATATAAAATTATCACGTTAACACTAAATTTAACTTTTAACAACATAGAGAAATTATCATGAGCTTATAATAATGATAATAAAATTTGAAAGATAAATGTATGAATGACTGTGACGACCGAAAATACTTTAAAAACTGAAAATTTTGTGTATATCCATAAATGAATCGAATTGTATGTCTTATTTGAGTGTTATACATATATAGTTTCTATCCTATACTAAAAATGTCATAAAGTGCAAAAAATAAATCCATATATTTGTGAATCAATTCTAAGTCAATACTTAGAGAAAGAAAATAAAGGTCAAACATGTTATGTTATAGGTTTATACAAAATATGTAAGAATGTTTATATATAATACAGTATTTACCATATGTATTAAAATTAGAATAAATAATTCTATCAAAAAATATTTTATTAAGTAACTTTAAATTATTTTATTTTTTAACATCAAAGAATATTTTCATTTTATATTCTTGTATTTTTTCGACTCATTTTTTTAGATATGAAAAGTATGTGTGTGTTGTGTATTATTGTAAAAGATGTGGGTGCTAAATATGGATGTGAGAACAGCTTTTTCTAAAAAATCGGACCATCCGATTTCTTTGTAAAAAAATTAAACTTACTAATCGGACAGTTTGATTAGTGTGGAAGAAGAAATTTAAATTTTGGTGAAGGTAATCACCCTCCGATTTGTATTTAAAAAATTAAAAAAATTTGGAGTACAAATTTTTTAAACCCTATGTGTACTCCAAACTTTTTTAATTTTTTAAACACAAATCGGATAGTCCGATTTTTGTTACTGACACCACAGTTGCATAAAGCACCTATACACTCCATATCTGCGTTCTACACCATTCCCCTTCCCACATCTAAATTAAAAAGTGTATTTTTTCATGCAATGCATGAATTCAATGCGCAGATTTAAATCTAGTGATAAATAAAATGACAAATCAACAAAAGAAAAGGAACTCTTAAGAAAACATCAAGAGCCTTCTTGGCAGATGCCAGATTCAAAGCTTGATTGTTTTGCTTTTGAGGCATTCACCTGACAAGATAAGGTGCGAAGGTAACCAGTACATGGAGTGAAAGTTTCTGTTGCTACCGGGTGATGAAAAGGAACATAAGGAGATGGAACATGGATACATAACTTTTCATGTTTTTCAAAGTAAACTATAGAGTATTGACCCCTCTGCTGGGAAATGCAAAGAAACCTCATTATGATAAATGAAAATTATAATAGTTGGTCAATGATCAAATCACTCACAAAAAGTCCTCCCTATTGCAAAGATTTACCATCCAAGAATTTATGAATGTTGGCAAAGGGCAACTCCATGCAAGTGTCAACAACGGATCCCATAGCTTGAACTCATGACCTCAAGATTCCATGGATAGTTGTATGAAACATACACACAACTAAATTGCCAAGTAATATTTGACCTTACTTGAATGCAAAAATTTTACCCAAAAAGACAAAAAATAAAAAATAAAAGAGCCGAAAAACTTGGAGAACTGAAATTTTCTGAACGTTTCACGGGAATAAATAGAGGCTCAATCCCATTTAACCAAGGGAAAAGTAAATGCTAGCAGTGAAATGTGTAGTTTCATTCAACCAAGGGAAAAATATACAGTACCTGCACGAATCATGTAGGGAAGGGGCGAAGGGCTAATTCAGTTTGTTGCCATCCATGATAGAAGAGTGCCATATTAGCATAACTGCAATGAACAATTTTCAATTGGAGGTTCTAGAGCATAATGATTCATAACAAACACCAATTTTTCTGAAAACATGGTGTACATGAAAGATATTATATGCAATGGCCTATGGAGGATGTTAATAATATTGCATGAGTTGTAAGATAGATGTGAGAATAAGTTTTAGGTGACTTTTTTTTTTGTGAAATGCATGAATAGGTCTTGGGGTAAGTGTTTAATTCACAAACTTTTACATGTGTTCTTCCCATATTTTGTCGGCAATACAACCCCAATTACTTAGAAAAGACCAAATTTATGATAAGTTCATCTACAAGGTAAATTTTCCTTGAATAATATTTTGTGGGCTTATTGATAAGAGTTTGTAATACCAAGAAGAACACTTAAAGAGTAAAACCGAAAACACGCAAATTGAAACAACTCCAGTGTCTCATGGCAAGAGTCACTCTTGTGACCTTTCGTCAGAAATGAGCAATGAAATAGGGACTCTTACCATCGGAAGAAAATAGTAAGTAAGGACGGAGACAATGTTTAATTGGATTTTTTTTAAATAAATAAAAATATTTTATTTACCGAAATAACAATTTTTAGCATTTTTACAAAAATTTATCCTATTTCTTATCTCGTTTATAATAATAATAACAACAATAACAACAAAGGTTTGTCTCACTAGGTGGGGTCGGCTACATGGATCAAACGACGCCATTGAACTCTATCATGTATCATGTCTATAGAAAAATCGTTTACATGTAGATCTTGTTTGACCACCTTATGGGTGGTCTTCCTAGGTCTTCATATGCCTTTCATATTTCGTTTACAGTGTAAACGAGATACGTGCATTCTTATTTCGTTTACATTGTGACGAGATACGTTATGACAAATTTTCAGTAACTATAGAAGGATATATTCTCCACAAACATTTTACTTCTTCTTCTCTTCTGTTTTTCTTCCAAAAAATAAGATAAAATGTCTAGTAGTAGTGGATATATGGTTGTAAGTGTGTATCCCAGTTGTCATATGAGAAACAGTAAGTTCTTTATCTAAGCTGAAGAGTCTGATATTGAATAGCGTTGGTGGTAGCGGAAGAAAAGAGATCGGAAGGGTGGGGTATGGGTTGTTAGTACCGATGAAAAATTGAGTTTTTCAGTTTCGTCTGTTTTGACTCCATAACGATGACAATGTGCGCCTCATGTTTGACATCCATGGGAGAATCGTGGCAAAACAAGTGATGGAACTTTCTGCGGAGTTAGGTGATGTTGGTGGCGGTGAATTTGGCCACTCGGATTTTGTGCAGGATGACCCACCTCTTGCACTACCACCACTACATGTTGCTAGTCCAGTGGAAGACATGGACGTTGATGGTGAGGACTCTGACGAGGAGTATGCTGCAGATAGCAATGATAGTGGTTCTTCTGAAAATGATGAGGAGGAGGAGTTTGTATTGGAGGCGTCGATTGAGGCATCAGTTTGGTATCTCCTGCCTGCCCCGCACCTAATTTCAACTTTATCAGTTGTACCCAGTTACTATATCATACAATAAATCTGGACGCGATGTACGAGAAAACTCCATTTTCCAACACGGGTGAAGACGATTACAACTTAGACGGTGGTGTGGAGTTTTGGGTTGGCTACAGATTCAAAAGCAGAGATGCATTAATGCAGGGTGTGAAGAATTACAGCATTCATAGAAGTGTTGAGTACCGACTTATGGAATTGGATTGATTAAAGTACCATGTGCATTGCCAACAATATGCAGCATAATGCCCTTGGAGTATTCGTGTTGTCCTCCAACAGAATCTCAGATATCAGTGAGGTTAAGTTTAACTGTGGTATGTTTTCTCATTTATCATTATTGCCATATTTGGTGTAGATGCCAACCATGTATGTGTTATTTCATTAGGGAGGTGCGTAGGGTTGGAGGAGCGCACACACATGTTTAGCACCCATCATGTCTTAGGATTATCGATAGTTGGATAGTAGTTCCATCTACAATGTCATCCTGCCATTGATACAGTCCTGCCAATTCGTCAGCATTCCAATTTTACAAGATGTAGTTAGGCAAAGCTATCCTTCAAATTCTCGTACAGAAAAATTTGAATGACAAAACAAAAGATAATTATGCAGATATACAGTGATTGAGAGGAGTCATACAATAAGGTGCCGAAGTTGCTGCAAATACTGCAGAATTGTTGTTTCAAAATAATATGTGAGTTCAGGGTCATACTATATTATGATGGCACTATATGGCCATTGCAAAAATATTTAAAAAAAAATCATTTATCATACATAATAGTCCTAGACATATGTAATGTCATGTATATATTAATGATCTATTTTAATTATGTGTATTTGAATGATTATTGTCATTTATATTTTTTATTACATTAGTAAATAATATTTAAAATTTAAAAAAAGATAATTAAAAAGTATATTCAATTTTTATATATACTAAATGGTTATAATGTTTAATAGAATATTTATTATAGTGCATAATGACTCAAAACATTAATTCAAAATATACTTGGATCCAATAAGATTTTAAGCAAGTAGGATCAACTTATATCCAATATTAGAGTCTCAAATCTGACCTAAATTCAAAAAAACTGGCAAAAAAGGGTATAATATAATTATCGTAAAATAATCAATTAAATATAATAAAATACAACTTATAACATATTCAATGTGAAAAAATATATTTAAAAGCAAAAACATAAAAAATTCTTCAATATAATAACGTAACATAATTTTTTTTAAGTAAAATTGAATGATTTAATGATGAACTTGAGGGAGAGAGGGAGGGAGTGAGTATTAGTGAAAATCTAAGAAAAATAAGAAGGATTTGAATTAGAGGTAATGGTGTAAATTAGAGTTACTAAATTTAAGAAATATATATATATATATATATATATATATATATATATATATATATATATATATAAAAGAGCAAATTAATAATTTCATATTCGAGAGAAATTAACAGGTTTTATGGGACAAGTACTTATGTTCCCTTATTATGGAGACTTCACTTGTCTCTGTTTAATCCCAAATCATGAGTAATTTCATGAATACTCATTTCAACAGATGTTTTCATTATTTTTATTGGGATAAAGTATATTTTTATCTCTAAGATTTGTAATTTTTTTTAAAAAAGACCCTTAATATTTAATTTTATTTAATTTTGTCCCTAATGTTTTTGATTTATTCAATTTTGTTCTTAACATTTTTGATTTGTTTCAAAATTATCCTTAAATTAAATGTTTTTAATTTTGTCCCCAATATTTCAGATGAAATTAATATTCAGGGATAATTTTGATACAAACCGAAAATATTAGAGAGAAAATTGAATACAATTAAACATTAGAAATATTTTTCAAAAAAATACAAACGTTAGGAACAAAAAATATATTTTATCCTTCTTATTGCTAGTATTCGTTGGTTTGTGATGTAGAGTTAGTCCAATGACTCACAAAATTCAGAGATAACTATAGTCCATACTATATTATTTTCATAAAGTAACATATATTCTTGTTATAATAATATTTATTAAAAATAGATGGTTAAACACTAAATGAGTAAGATTCACATTTTTCACGTGTGCAATAATAATATTTTGAAAAATAATGTATAAACAACTTAAATATTAATAAATATGGATAACTTTAAAAAGAAGTGAAAAATATTAAAAAATTATATATTGATCTATAAGATTTTTTAAAAAAAATTGTCTATAATCTATGGTTGATAACACAAATATATGTTACTTTTTTATGTATGTTTTATTTTATTTTATATATACTTAAATTTTTTTGTATTGACATTGCTAGTGATTATAGAAAGACTTTTATCATTAAATAATATTATAAAAAAATTAAAAATAAAATTAGTTAATATCTTCTTGATAATTCATTTAGTTTTTAACGTAATTCAAATTAAATTATATATTTAATTTATATTTGTTTATTTATCTTAAATATTATGTATAATAGATAATATATTTAAGAATATTTTAAAAGTAATGATTCAATTTTAAATAATTAAAAAATAATCATGAGATTGAAATTAAAATAAGGTGAAATATAATAAAAATATACAAGAAATAAAAATAAAATAAATAATTAAAAATAAGGCGAAAAGAGCAATCAAAAGAAGTGAAAGAAGGTAAAGAAAGACAAAAATATATATTACAAAAATGTTTTAATAAAACCAATGACTATAAAAAATAAAAAAATAAAAATATATTCTTATTAAAAAATTTAATAAAAATGATCTATTAATCAACTTCTATAAAAATATTACAAAAGAACTGAAATGTTAGTAAACAAAATAATATTTCTTAAGAATTATTAATCAAAATAGATAAAATAAAAATTAATATAAAACAAAAGCATAAAAAAAATTTACGAAAAAAAGATAAACAAAAACAAAAAATAAATATTTATAATCATATTTATTTAAAATTCATATTTCAAAGAATCCAAGTACTAATATCTTATATTTTTATTTTTTTATTTTTAGACTATCATAAACATGCTGACAAGAGCTTCAACGCCATTCCCATCTTTTGCATCCATCAAAACCACACTGTTCTTCACCGGAGACCCAACACTCGTCACCCACGCCGCCTTCCCCCATCCAAAATCCACCTCATACGTCGGAACCCTACACCAGCTCGCAAAGAAGAACACTCTCTTCTCCGATCCAATCGGACTACTCCTCCTCGCCGTAGTAGCCTTCCTTAGGAACTCAATCACAAATTCCTTATCCCCAAACTTCTTCACACTCTTCTCGCACAACTCCGATAAACCTTCCCTCGTTTCTTCCACCAACTCGTGCAACCCTGCACCTTCCTCCTTTTTCTTTGACACTACGGGGAACGACCAGACCCAGTTCCCTATGGACTTCTCCGGAAGCGGAGGAACCATTCTCCTTCGGAGATTCGCGGCAACAAGCAAAAGAGGCGCGTTAACGTTGCCGCCAAGCCCCAAAGCAGAAACGGCCCGCTTGTAGATCATTCCAATCACAACTTCAACCCGCGACGGGTTCTCAACGCCGTTGGATTTCACCGTTTCCTTCAGGGACTCGATCTTGGAACCCTCGAACACGAGTCTTGCACACACAGTGTTTTGCTTCGTGAACGAGATTTCAGGAAAGACCGGCAAGTCCTCTTGCGGGAATAGAGAAGATCCCGCAACAAGATCCGGCGGGAAAGGTAGTTGATTATTGGTTCGGTTGATAGTAGCCCAGTCATTGACGAAGTTGAAGAGAGTGGAACCGTCGCCGAGTTTGTGAGACAAGCAGACGGCAATGGCGATTCCGCCGCAAGAGAATCGGTTGATTTGGATGGCTAATATGGTGGCATCTGAACCCATGTCCTTCCACTGAAGGCCATCGGGGAAGAGAGGGTTCAGAAGCGATTCGGAGGGGTTGTTGAGAATATATGAGAGGTTGGTTTTGACGGTTGAAACGAGAAATGTGACGCCTCGGTCGTTGCAGTGGATGGATCGCTGGTCCCTGTAGGTACCTGCAAAAGGGTAGTATATGGTTAGAACTTTGGATAACGATTTTTTGAGCCTTGATATTTTGGTTGTTACGTCTTCTTCGTTGTTGTTGGGGTAAAAGTAAATTGCTGGGATGTAGTTTCGTGCAACGATGTGGTCTATGAAGGAGAGGTGATGGATTCTGTGGTGGCAAGGTGTGGGTTTAGAGGGTTTGATGCTTTCTCTTGATATTAATTCTCTCTCCATTCTGATTCCCCTGCAATTTAATCACTCTAATAATTGGATGATGGATGATCACCAATGCGTGCACCAAACTTGATATATATATACAAGTAATTCCTTATGTCTCTATCAAACTCAATCACTAGTATAAAATATATATTAAAATATAAATATATATTAAAAATAAATTAAATTATAAATATATTTATATACAAATACGTTAATAATTAATTTTAATAATTAATTTTAGTGTATAAATAATATTTTTATATATTACAAGAATACATATCTTAGTTCACATGCTTAATCCTTGGCAGATCATAACTCAATTCTTTTATAATTTAACCTTTACCATCTATAAATTATCCAATTATTTCAACGATAATAAAATAAAATAGTTGTATTATTTTCTAAACATTTTTTGTTTTGACATAAATTTAATCAAAGTAAGAATCAATTACTCTTGATATTAATAACCAAGTGGTATTAATTAAAGTTATTTCCGTACAAGATTACTTTTTATATTTAGATATATTAAATTATTAATGTATAGAACAAAATCAAAATGACAGTGGCTATGAGTTGAATATGGAAAGAGATGTTTATATTAGCAGAAGAATAATAAATTATTAGCTCCTTCTCTACAATAATCAGACAAAGTTGCCAATCATCTAATATATAATAAATAAGTACAGTGGGGAGAACTTGATAAATGAATTGTAGCGTTAAAATAACACACCGAAATTGAACTACTTTTGTTGGACCACATAACAATTAACAAATTGAAATTTGCGAAAAACAACAATAGCTGATGATAAGTGATTTGAAGTAATAGTAATCATTTAAATTGTTAGATTCCTAAAAATAAAGAAAAAAGAAACTTAATAAGTTCAATTATTTCGGAGAAAAATAGTCTGGTGATAGCTCTCCTCTATAATAAGAACATAATCTTGATGACACATTGAAAATTAGTCGGACATGGTTACTTCACAAATTCTTTTCATATAGATTTCATGGACCACATACATAAGCGAATTGAGATTTATATTAAGGAAATATAAAGTTGCTGATCATTGTAAATTTGGATTGGTCGCTGGTCTCGATCTTTGTTATCTTAATAACAGTAATGCATCAACAACAACAAAATTTTATTCTATTACCTAGATGAGATTAACTACATACACCAAACAATTAATAACATTGTTATGTCCTATCATGTATTATATTTGTCTTAAAATCGTTTATAAATAGATTTTATTTTGACCACTTCATTCAAAAAAAATTTACGTCTTTCTCTTCTATATTTTATTCAAAATTATTTTTTATTTTTGTTCGGTTGTTCGTTGGATCACTAGAGAAAGTGATAATTGGAAGTCAGGATCAGGACTAAAATACAAGTGCTGAGATAAGAAATTGAACATATAAATCCTCAGTTAATCAGCGGGTGAAGTCACTTATAAGGATAATTCGATGCTAAAATAAGTGTTTATATGATAAGACGGTTAGATTAGGGTTATGGTGACGTACCTGTGGAGAAGGGTAGGTCCCTCTCTTTTATTTCTTTTTTTTTAGTGGACCCTCCCATTTGGACTCAATTATCTGGAAGCTTCTATCAGTTATCCAGACTTCTGCTGACAAAATCGTGTCATGTGATGGACACATTGTTGCTCGAACGGGTCGTGGACCTGTGGTCGTCGCAGGTTTGTCTGGTGGACCTCCGACTCTTGTTGGGTTGGCCAGAACATTGCCCCCTAATGTGTCAAGTCGTAGAACTTACAATTGGTGCATTAACTTAGCCCATGTTCTCGTGTGATATAGTCTTTATCTAATCGCGACTTCGCCGGCGGGACTCACACTTCTAGTGCTTTCTTTGTGTGCGTGAATTGCCCCCAATTGTACCATTACTCTCAGACATCGCTTCGGTTTTTGTACCCAAAGCATTAAATGCATTTTAATTAAGAGTGATTTAAAAGCGCATAAAAAGGTCAATTTTACCCTTGACCTTTCGCGCTTCTCCTCCTTCATTTACAATTACTTCCCCCACTTCATTCTATAATTTCTTTTCCTCTTTCTCTTTCTTTCACACAACTGTCATCACCACTCTTGCCGTTTCTCATTTTCTTTGTCGCGATAGCTACTGTTGATATTACTTGGGGATTTCGCTTTGCCACCGTAGGAAACTTGCCATTTTCTGCTTCCATTGTTTTTCTTCATCACAAATATTGGTAAGTGACTATTTTTGTACTTATTTTTTTCATTTTTTGCCATTATTTCTGTATCTCCTTTTATTGCTATTGCTTCTTCCTCTGGTATCTGTTAAGTTGTTCTTAGGGGGCACTATAAGTGTCATTATCGTGATTTAGGCTAGAATTGTTTAGTGTAGAATGACTTAGCTTTGGCCTAGGACTTGCCTCCGACCTCATGTTTTAATTTAAACGGTGTCCCCACTGTAAGTATGGCGCAACGACCTCTTGTGAATCATTACGCGTGGTGCACTACTGATGTCACGAGCACATCTTCCAGGATAACTGCAGAGAATCTACAAGAGCTCTGCGGTTCAAGAACACTATGTGGAGGTGGTCCCGAGGAGGCAAATTACGAACTCCTAGTACCAGTCCCCCAGGAACGTGTTTGCCAACTCAATCTCAATGCTCTTTGCATCCTTGAATGGATGTGGGTATACAAACTCATGTTCACCACCTTGGGTGTTCGAATTTCCTTCTCTCTCTTTGTCATGGCCCTCTTGAATAGATGCGAAGTCGCCCTTTTGCAACTCCACCTGGACAGTTGGGCTGTCATCCATTGCTTCGAGATATTTTGTGAATACTTGGAACTCTCGGCCATTATAGAGATTTTTTTCTTCTTCTTCCTCCTCACAAACCCTTCTCGAGAGGGTAAACACAGGAAATGATACCTCTCCTTTTGGGCCATGCAGAACTAGAGGATCTTCGGCCTCTTCAAAGACTCCTTCCATGGCTTTAAGGAAACCTTCTTCAAGGTGAGACCGGCTTGAGGTCGTCACCCCATTCAGCTCACACTTAAAGGAGAAAGGCGCATTCTGACCTATTGAAGCTTTGGCGCCGGCTCTAATTACATGCTCAAGGTTACCTATGAGGGTATAGGTAAACAAAACTAGCAGATTGCTTATGTCTTGCTGGTGATATTTGGCTCTAATCCCTTTAACCCTCATCTCCTAATGGGTGATCGGGAAGCCAGTCGAGATTATGTAGGTAAATACATTTTTTTCATTATCACTCTTCCAATTTTCTGATTTATATACTGTTATTTTATCAATGGCTTCATAACTTAGTTTTCTTTTTCTTTTCTTTTGTAGTTGGGATGGCCGTATAAAACACTTTCCTTAGTCGATTGATTACCCATTTCTTCTCTGACAGAGACGACGATGCTTCTGACTCCCCCAATCCTCAAGCGAAGAACTCCCAACCTGACAAACCAAAGATCCAGTCTCAGCCTCAACCCGAGTCCTAACCTGGGAATAGTGCAGCTGACGGGGCTGACCAGAGCAAGGATGCAACAGTTGAGCACTCATCGGATGCTCGGGTTGAGGAAGAAGACAATATCGTGATCCCCAATCCAAAGAAAAGAAAATCCAACTCTAGGACTCCTTTTGGGCCTTGTGGTTAGTGATGTCTCTCTGAGTAGCCCTAAGTTTTCCTTCCAAAACCTAGTCCTGCGCCAACATGGGCTCCACCTTTCTGGCAATGGTGGCTGCCTGGAGAAGACTCCGGTACATCTACCTCGCCTGGGCGGCCAGTTCTTCTTCCCGAAAGAACTCCTTAGTGCCAGGGAGGAGTTGGGAGTCAATAAAGAACCCTACATCGAATTTTTTCTCCATAATAGAGAGAATTTTTTTCCGAGTTAGAGTTCGTTTTTCTCTTCTTGGGGTTAGAAATAATGATCACCTTACCTTCGGGTTCAATCATTATTCCCTCACTCCGCTCCGCTTTGTCAGTAGAAATGTTCTGGTGGGTACCTCGGGAGGAGAGCGTGATTGAGCTTTGCCCTTGTCGGCTATAGGGACCTCAGGCTCAACGGTGGGGGTCGCCGAGTTGTCATCATCACTGTCATTTTCCAGGAAGAGATGAGTCATCAAGCGGGTCAAAGTTGTGTGCCTGGCAACCATCCCAGCTACAAAAGAAGCAAAAAGCAAAATAAAAAGCAAAGTTAGGAAATCATAACATAAACAACATATGAAGTCGGAAGCAAAACAATAATGTGCAAGTTGGAAGAGCGGGAAATCGTCAGGGAGAGAATCTTACCTACACATTCACAACCGGACTCTCGTCCGTCCATTAACATATGGGGGTTAAGATTTTTAGAATTAAAAATTGCTAGTAAAACATCGACGATCTTTTGGTTCTCCCGACCTAGTCCATCATAAGTCATCTTTATCAAATAGTTGGAACTAGTTCCGAAACTCCAATAGGTCGGTATCCGCCTTTCTCTTTCAAGGGTGAGCAAAAAAGAACGGCAGCCCTGAGCCGGTCTCACTTTAAAGAAGGTTTCTTTGAAACCATGGAATGAATCCTCGAAGAGACTGAAGATCCGACGGTTCTGTACATCCCAGAAGAAAAGGTACCGTTTCTTATGTTTTCCTTCTTGGGAGGGGTTGCAAGCAAGAAGAAGTAGAGAAAAACATTAACGGAAGCTGGGAGCTCCAGCTATTCGCATACCATCTCAAAACATCGGATGACAACCCAACTATTGGGGTGAAGTTGTGACGAAACAACATCGCATCGATTTAAGAAGACCATGATAAAAGGTAAGAAAGGAAGGCAAATGCTCAACGTGGTGAATATGGTCTTATACACCCACAGCCAGTTGAGAACCCGAGGAGACAATAAATTTAGTTGGCAAATACGCTCCTGGGATCCGGGAACGAATACATCATAGTTTTCCTCCTCCGGACGACCGCCGTATAATGCCCCGAATTTCGGAATTCTTGTAGATCCTCCTGAGTTATCTTGGAGGATGTGCTCGTCACGTCAAAAGTAACTCAAGCATAACGATATATAGGATTTTGCACTATAGGCTGTTGCGTCATACCTACAGTGAGGGCACCAGTTAAGTAAAAAAGGAAAGTGGAAAATTCGGAGAAAATCAAAATTGAACTACGTTTTACTATATCAATATCCTATGCTATTTCACATAATTTCACGCCTAAATCCAGGAAGGAAACCACCTATGGTACCCTCCCTAAGAGCTAACTAACAATGGCAAGTTCAATTCAAGCAAGTAGTAATCAAACGCAACAAATAACAACGAAAGAATTATTAAAATGAACAAAATGAGAATAAAGATTCACTTACCAGTAGGTAAAGCAAAAGGAAGCAATGGAGTAGGAGCAGATGCAGTGAAACACACAGCAAGCAGAAGGTGAAGTGATAGTTGAGAAGTAGTAGTTATGGGAGAAAATGAAAAAGGAGAATGAGAAGTGAGAGAAATGTGAGAAAGATATGAATGTTGGGATGGTAACCGTTGAAGGGAAGCGCGAAAAAACAAGGGTAAAATGGATTTTTTTCTCCGCTTTCAAATAAGTCATAAAGAACATTTTAATGCTTCAAGAACAGAAATCGAGACAACACTCTAAACAATAGTTAGGGGCAACTCACGTGCACTCAAGACATGTTCCATAGATAGGTTACGAGCAGAGAGAGACTGTTACACGAGAATATTCTTGCAGGTGGCTCAGCGCCGATCCACCAACGATTGTGACTTCCTTACAAAGCTTACGTCTAGGTTTAGATACTTTTTTCTTTCTAGTAGTTATTCTCAACCCAACACTCAACCGACCTCTCATTTTATCAAGCAATCGAATAATGTATGATATTTTTATTTAATTTATTCATATTTTTGTCATAATTTCTTCAAATTTTTTGGCTCTTTCTTTTAAGTGAGTCGTTGTGTGTGACTATGTTATCACGTGGGCTCTTATCAAGAATGGGCTTATAATCCATGGACCCTAATATTTTTGCGCGCGTACGTTTGTCAACGTTGCCTTTCAATGGAAAACAAAAGTGAACATTCATATTGGTTCTTAGAATTTCGCTCACGTCTCAAAGTAATCTTCAAATTTTAATTTTCTTCACCGTCTCTACTCTTTTAAATTCCGGTTCATGTATTTTAATTGAGGTTGATGATGGACAAGGTAAAATTAGATTTAGATTCTATCTTAATTTTATTTGTAAATTTAATTTTTTAATTTAATTCATTTTATTTACAAATTAAAAATTTCTCAATTTTAATCATATCTATATTTTAAAGTTAAATATTCGACCCAACTTACAACAAATAAATTTTTTTAATTAAATATAATATTTAATCATTTTATAATTTATAAACATACTAATCAAATAAAAAATACAAAATTACGTCTATATTAAAAATGAAAAAACAATATTATGATAAAAATTATTTTTAAATTACAAAAAAATATGTGAATTCAATTTTTATCGATTTCATTATAAATGTATAATAATTTTTACTTACATATTATAATATATCACGAGTGTAAATTAAATTAGGCATAAACTCACACCCAATCCTACTCATAACTCAACCTGCTTCATTCTTAATTCGATTTGTTGCTAATTAGGTTATTATTAACCCTACCCAAATAAATCAAATCGAATTAAATTATGTAGATAACATTTGCATTACCAACCCCAATTTTACCCTTGTCCGCAATCTAGTTATGTTTCCACGCAATCTTACTTTCATCTCCTATGTTTTATTTTTCATTCCTTCTAATAAAATTTTTCCCTTCGACTCTACTCCTCCACACCCAAGTCTTTCATTTTCCTTCAGCATCCCCAAAATTAACATATTAGTAATATATCACTTTTAGCTCTTTTGCCTAATTTATAATACTTCAATTAATTGGATTCAAGTTTTAAAGTTATAATACTTTAATTAATTAGATTCAAAAATTTTAATTAAATTAACAAATAATGCTAAATGAAAAATATCTCAATTATAATAGTAGTTCAATTAATTATAATAGTAGTTCAATTCATTATAATAACCCAACTTAACAATATTAGAAGCCTTCTTCTAATACAAACTAAAGATAGGTTTATTCATTTTGCTAAAGAAAAAAGGTCGAATATCTTCAACAGATGGAATTTTGAAGTAATAATTTTGAAATCATAAAAAAAAATTTTAAAATGAAGAAAAAATTTCTCTCTTGAATAACTCAGAAAAAAAGCTAATGTTATTTTCTAGAACTAAAAAATATGATAAATTAAAAAATAGAAAAAATATTAGACAAAAAGAAAAAAAATCAAACTCCCAACTTATCAAGTGATAAACCTTCATAAAGTCCCATAAATTCAGGTGAAGCTTAGAAGAAATAACCTTGTTGATAGACAAGACTTTCAGTCTCAAATTCGGAAAAAAAAAGTGATATCCCCAATCTAGTAAACAAGTAGTCATACGTAAAAAAAATTTTTAAGTTACTAAATCGGAGAAAACAATTTCTATTTTCTGGATCGGAGGGTACTATTTCATACTTCCTCTCGTCCTCCTGGGTTCTATAAATCATATGTTGTAAACGAATTTTTTTGACATATTCATTATCAACTAAGGAGACGACAAAAAGGATAGTAATATCTACCTAGTCTAAATAAGGAGAAACCTTAGAAGACATGCTGAGAACAACTAAATTAGACATAAAGGGCCTACAAAGTAAAATAAAATTATGTCACCACAAAAACTAATGAGCTGCAATTCAGGCACAAAAAACTAACATCAAAATATTTAAAGAAGTCAGAATCTACTGAAAACAGACATGGGTCCAAATTTTCAAGACAAAATAGAAATAAAGAATTCAACCTACTCTACCAGAATGCAAAATCACGCCATTACTTAAGAGAAAAATGGTATCATTTGGGGATAAGATAACAATCCCATAATTCAACACAAACTCAAAATTCTCAAATGCCCATAACAACACTAAAGTGACCAAAAGATTATTACGGTAGTAAGCAAGAAAAATTTCTAACAAGAAGCCACATCCCTACAAGAAACCATAGTTTCGGAAAGGCTCTTTCTTACAAAAATATCAAAGCAACATTTTCGAAAAGACCCAATATTTTTTTCATCAACAAGCATTATCTAGCCACAAAAGGAAAAAAATCCAACGTTAATGAAGAGCAGGAAAAAAAAACGCATGCGACAATAAAATAAATGGACAATCCAAAATATTTCTCGCAACACAAACAAAATCTCAAAGAATAATTTTAAGGTAGAGAAGCCTTGAAGAAAATGAGTAATGGTGAGGGAGAAAAAGAAAGTATATATGGAGAAAAGTGAAATAGAAGTGCAGAAGATGAAACGAAAAAGAGAAAAGAGAGAGTGATTATGCTTATATATAGTCATTAGGGATAAAATGGTACATTTATCCTTTAATGACAGACACCGTTGCCAAGGTAATTGAAAAGACGTACGAACGATTATAAAAAGATGTAACATTTAAATTTAAAAATATGTCGAGTATCCAACCTGACTGTAAGAAAGATGGTATACCTGACATAATACAATGAAAATTACAAGAAATCAAAGTCCGACTTGAAAAATGTCTGAGCCCGAACCAATGAAGCTCGATCTCAAACAAAGATACTGTTTATACTTTGACCCATGACTTAATCAGACCCAAAATGAATAAGACCCAATCAACAGATGTTAATTGATCAACACCTATCTGACCTCATAGAGGTCGGATGCAAGAACATGAGTTCAACCTTACTTATCTAAATAAGTAATCAACTCTTACTATTTCTCCTACTCATCTAAAAATGAGATCTTAACAACTTCTCTAACAAAAAGGAGTAACGAACCCATCATCAAAGGTGAGACTACTCAAAAAATAGTTATTGACTTTACATCTACACTTATAAATATCCTGACACTCATGTATTTTTCGAATTCCAATCTACTAAAAACCTGCCTAAAATCCTTGTCAACTTAAGTATCAAAGTGCCTTGCAGGTACCACACCCCTACCCCCTCACGAGGAATTCAGACGACTTCATCCCTGCAGGAAAAGACATCAGATTTTTCACCTAAAGGTGTTTGGACCACACGTTCAGACCCAAATCATCTTAGTTCTAAATAACTCTCGGAACATTAACAAATAATACTCAATAAAAAAAAGAGAAAATGACAAATCAATCATTGACTTTTTAATTCGCAGATATTTAAGTTCCTAAGGATTTAAAATACATTTAAGTCTCTGATCTCTTCAAAATCTGGACATATCGATCATCGAGTTTAATTTGTCCAATTTTAAAAACTCTCTCACGTGTGCATCCGTATCAACCAGGTCAATACAATGGGAGTCACATTTAATTTTTTCGTTGACAGACCCAAGTGAACATGATGGATCGATATGTCCAAATTTTAAAAATGTCAAGAATTTAAATGTATTTTCAAATCGTCAAAAACTTAAATATCTACAGATTAAAAGGTCAAAGACCTATTTATCTTTCTTTAAAAAAAAATCAAAATCACAGTAATTCACTTTAATAACACAACTTATGGTATTTTCTAAATTTCTTTTCCAAAACAATTCACATCCCAACATTATTTTTGTCCGAAAACGTGGTTAGACCGTTTGCAACAAAATCGAACGGGTGTTCTCATAAGTTTGATTAGTTTAATCAATAAGAAGCAAATTAAACAGGTATAATTAGATTACTGAACAGATAATATGGTCCTTTGAAAAGATGTTTCCAACATCCGCGTGTGAGTGGAGTGTGGAGTCCATTTCGGTGGACGGGTAACTACTGACTAGTAATAAATTAATACTTTACTCCGACTGCATGCATAGCGAGGAACCTTTTTTTTTTCGAATTAAGATCTGATACACAGTTGTTTATTAGGGAAAATCCAAGGAGCATACAACTATGCAAGCATACAAGTGATTACAACACATGGGTTGAGAAGAATTCAATGATTGATAATTCTAAATTCATTTTAATTATTTTCTTAAAGTCTAAATGAATAAAAAATTTAAAATATTTTAAAATTTTTAATGAAAGCAAATTTATTTATTAAAAAAATTAAATATAATTAGTAACAATAAAAATTCATAATATATATTTTTGTTTTAATGTTGTTGGATCCCTTTTTTTTTTTCTCTCTCTCTCTCTCAAACGTATAGGGCGAGGCTTATATTATATGAATATGTTATTTCTATTTGTATGTGGGCATTTTTGTAAATGAAATATTTAAATTATAGTAATACTTCAAATTAGCTTTTTTTTAGTTGAAATACTTTATTTCTAAAATTTTAATTATCAAGTAATTATATTGTATACACTACTTTTTTATACATTTTTATCATAGTCAAACTCCAATCCCTTAATGCGTTTCCACACCAATACTTTTCGATTAAAATAATAAATAATATTATATACACTATTTTTATTATATTTTTTTATATAATTTTACTTTTCATATTATAAATGACTAATAAAAGGTTAAGAGAATGGAATATATATCTTTTATATATAGCATAAAAAATAGAATTTAATTTTGATATACTGTTAGTGTAAATAATTTTATACATGCATTTAATTACGTAATGTTACATTATTAAAAATAACTATATTTTATATTAATCGCACAAATAGTCATCCAAAAAAATAAATATAATTGCAGAACTGTATAAAATATTTTACACTGTCAATATATTAAAATTAAACTCTAATATATATATATATATATATATATATATATATATATATATAAATTAATAACTTGTATATATAAAATTAGAAGTGACAAAACAGACTACTTGTATCCCCAACGCCGCCGGACATGCATTTGAAGAAGATTGGGGTGCTGTTTTTTCGTGTCTCAAAGATGATAGTAGTGTGCGGTTCAAACTAAATGTCCACTATAAATATATGTATATCATTCTAAAGTTTTGGACGTTAATTTTCTAATACAACTAGAATTACTTTATTTGGATATCTATAACTCAAGTTGTGACCATTTAAGTATAAGAGATCAGGACTGGGGATAACGTGCATGCAATTTGGAGGTTTGGGTATTTTTAGGGTACGATTTTAATTCTTCAGGCCATGTTTTTGCTGTACTTGTACTTTTCTTATAAAAAAAAGTTTTAATTTTTGCTTGTTTTTTAGCCAAATACTCGAAACACTATCCCAATTATAAATATTTGATTATTTATGAAATTCTATTAGAAAACATAAGAAATTTGATTAAAACCTAAGAAAATGAATAAAAAAGAACTTTAAAAATTGCTTAAAATGACGTGTTATTATTATTTTTTTATTTTTAAAAGATATTTGTATTGCAATTACTTTTTTTTTCTCGCAATATCAATTTCAGCTATGATCTTTCTCCACTTAACCACCGCAGTGAATGAATTTTTCAAAAATAAATTTATTAATAAAGTGGTCGTATTATCTTAAAATAAAATAGTTAAGGGTTGAAGTGTCTCTTTTTTTATTGTAAGAGATCAATGTATCTTTCGTGAAAATAAATAAACTAAGGGTCGAGTTATATATTTACTCTAAATAATATAATAATTTTAACTTAATTTTAAATTTAACAAACAATTTTAAAACCACAATAAATTTCAATACAATACAAACAAGAATAAAAATAGAAATTTTTGATAAATACCAAATAATAATTTTAGTTAAAAAAACAAGTTAAATTGCGGCACATTTTAAAGAGAGAGCACGCGCACATACATATATATATCAATTATGTTATATGTATATTAAAATCAGCCATCAAAATCAGTTATCAATATAAAATACATGTTGAAATATAAATACATATTAAAAATAAATTAAATCACATATATAATTATACACAAATATATTAGTTGCTAATTTTATTAGCTAATTTTAATATATATATATATATATATATATAAAATAAATAAAGAGAACAATAAAAAGGTATAAAATAAAAACAAAAGAGGTCTGTTCCAAAATATTAATTTTTAACTTATTTGCGTAGTCTCATCCTCTTTTGTTCCAAAATATTAATTTTTAACTTATTTGTGTAGTCTCATCCTCTTTTGTTATAAAAAAAATGTTACATATATGTTAGAATATATTAGAATAAATTAGTATTCATTAGAATTATTTAACATATATTATATTTTATTATATAGATTCTCTTAATACCTATAAATATCTTTTTATATTATATTATTTTATGCAATCTAAATAAACACAAATCTTTTTTTTACTGCTCTCTCTTATCTTTCTAACATGGTATCAGAACTATAGTATCTTCCTTAAAGATGATAGATTTTTTTTGTGTGTGAAATCACCGTATTTTTTTCACACTTTTTCTCTATGTTATTTTTTCTTATCTTTTGTCATTTCTTTTATACTTTTTCATCTCACCGATTAGCCTATCTTCTCTATCTTGTGTCTTTCCGACTCTAATAAATCAAACACCATTGTCATCTGTTGTTTACCTATTCTCATGGAGAAACTATATATTTTTCATCATCAGTTCGTCATCTTCTAATATTTTACCATCTTTTCACAGTTTGCCATCTTTTTTGCAGCTTCGTCTGCGCTTTTCTTGTGGTAGTTCCGTCTATAGTTCTTTGTGGCAGTTCCGTCTGCGTTTTCTTGTGTCAGTTCCGTCTGCATTTTCTTGTGTCAGTTCCGTCTGCGTTTTCTTGTGATAATTCCATCTACGCTTCCTTTTGACAGTTCCGTCTGCACTTCCTTCTGACGGTTTCATCTGTGTTTCTTTCCGGCAGTTCCGTTTGTATTTTCTCCCGGCAGTTTCATCTGTATCCATTCCATCAATTTGTGCAATTTTTTCTATTTCGTTATTTTAAATAAGTTTTAAACTCAAGTTGTTACTTGAGTTTGAGGAGAGATGTTAGAATATATTAGGATCAATTAGCATTTATTATAATTATTTAGCATATATTTTGTCTTTATTATATCGATTCACTTAACACCTATAAATATATTTTTATATTGTATCATTTCACCCAATCTAAATAGACATAGATCCTTTCTCTACTGTTCTCTCTTATCTTTCTAACAACATATATAATTTTTTATACATGTTCAAAAGTATTTTTCCTCTTTCGAGTTTAGAAGTTATTTGAATAAAATTGTAGAGAGTAGGTTGGAGACACAATGTTGTCATCATCCTCCTATTCCGAGTTCCTAATATCTCGAGTTCGTCATTTCCAATGATGGGAATATTTTTGCAAGGACTTCGACACTCAAGTTAGCATAGGTTACAAAAAGAACTAAGTTAGATATTATACCTAAGTGTGCATATTTAGAATAGCACATATATTATGAGGTTATGATGTTACAAGTTTCTGTGAATTGTTCTTTTCATGAGCTACTCTCAAGTCTCATCATAATAAGATGTTTGATGTCTTATTGTGGTCTTCTTCATATGATGTTTTTAGACCTATATATAGTCAATGTTATAACATTCGCCTTTAATAATAGAAGGTTTAATTCATCTATTGGCCCTTATAGTTTCGTGAAATTTTTAATTAGGTCCCTATACTTTTTTTCTTTTAATTGGGTCCCTGCACTAATTTTTTTTAATTGAGTCCAGATATTTTTTTTCTTTTATTCGAGTCTCTACACTAATTTTTTTTTAGTTGGTTCCCTATATAATTAAACCAATTACTACCAAGAGAGACATAATTGAAAAAAAAATTGGTGCAGAGACCCAATTAAAAAAAAAAAAGCATACGGACCTAATTAAAAATTTTACAAAATTATAAGAGCAACAGAATAATTAAATCATAGTAAAATGATAGTTACAATGTAACAATTAACCTCGTAAAATTGAATTATTAAGTAATAGAATAAAATATGAAGAATTAATGTCCTTTTTAAAATACAGAAAATATTTAATTATCAAATTGGTTTTTTAGAAGTTCTTATATTCTTAATTCAATTCTTTAATATTGCACTTATAGAAATATTTCAAAACAAAACATATTTCACTTTTATGTTAAAAATGATCGGTAAGAAGTAAGAATTCATAAAATATAAAATTAAAGATGTACAAGAGAAATTAAAAAATAAATAAATAATGCAAATATGATTTCTTATTAACAAAAAAAAAAATGGGGTACTAACTACTAACCCTCCTAATGACCCGCTATATATATATAAAACCATGTAATATGAGAAGCAGGTTGGTTGTGAGTAAACAGAGAAGCAATCACCCTTTCTTTAATAGTAGAAGCCATGGAAATGGAATTAATATACAAAGAAACCATGAAACCAAGTTCAGGCACTCCTCCACACCTCAAAACTTACCCTCTCTCCTTCTTGGATGTGACCACTCCTCCCCAATACATGCCGATGATTTACTTTTACCATCCAAAACAAATTGAAAATCAAGAATCCAAGTTAGCCCTCCTCAAGAAATCCTTACCCGAAGCTCTCTCAATGTACTACCCAATTGCAGGCAGGTTCAAAGGTAGACTCGCCATTGACTGCAACGACCAAGGAGTGCCATTGCTCGTCACAAAACTCAAATGCCATCTCTCTCACTTTCTCAACAACCCAATCCAGCCTAATCTGCTTCCTCTGTTTCCAGACAATTTGGCCTGGACAAATATGAACAATCCAGACCACGATCCCATCATGGCCATTCAAATCAACTGCTTCCATTGCGGAGGAATTGCAATCGCAGTCTGCGTCTCTCACAAGCTCGGCGACATTTCCACTCTCATCAACTTCGTCAACGACTGGGCCGCCATCACCAACCACTACCAACATCAGAACCACCCACTACCCTCTCCGCCCTTACTGGACGCCGGAGTGTCTGTTTTTCCTCAAGGAGACCTGCCGGTTTACCAAGAAAAACCCTACTTCGGTCTCCCGAAATCGGTCTGCAAGAGGTTCGTGTTCGAAGCTTCGAAGATCGAAGCCCTTAAAGCCACGGCTGCACCGATTCTTCCGACAAGGTTTGAAGCGGTGGCAGCACTGATTTGCAAGTGTGCGGCTTCTGCACTGGGGTTAAGCCCTAACTCGCCGTTGTTAAGCACCGTTACGGTGAATCTCCGCAAGAGGATCGATCCTCCTGTTCCCAGCAAAACCTTAGGGAACATGATAACGTTCTTCCTGTTTTGCGCCTCTCAGACGGATCAGCTACCGGAGTTGGTAAGCAAGATGAAACAGGGGATGGTTGGTAGTGAGATGCAGTTGAAGAAGTATGGAGGAAAGTACAGGGACTTGGATTTCATCGGCGAGATACTCAAACGAGACTCGGAGGCTCCCAGGGATTTGAAGTTCGCATTGATGACACTTTCCAGTTGGTGCAGGTTTTCAACGTACGAGGCGGATTTTGGGTGGGGGAAACCGGTGTGGATAGCGTCCGTTTCGAATTTCAAGAACGGTGTGGTTTTTATGGATGCGAGAGATGGGAAAGGGATGGAAGTGCTTGTGAACATGGAAGAGCAGCACATGGCAAGGCTCGAGTGTAACCAAGACCTGCTTCAATATGCTTCTGTTGAACCTTCCGTTCAGCTCTACCACCAAGATGATCTTTCAACTTTCAACGTCTAAAATCGGAAATATTTGTCTCTTTTATGTCTTCTTCTTTGAATTTTTCTTTAGAAATTCTACTCTCTGTTTTTCATTTTAGAATGTTGCATGCTATTATTGTATCAATAATACTATATGACAAGCGTAGTTTATTGTTTTTATTCGTGATTAAGAGTTAAATTTTAAAATAATCCCTGAATTTGCACTCAAATTTTAAAGTAATATTTGAATTTAATAATTACTCAAATTTATCTCCAAAATTTTGTTCTGGGACTCGTAGTAGTCCCTCAAATAATTTCTGTCCATCCTTACCATTGAAAAAGACTGAAACGACGTCGTTTTGTATATAAAGAAAAACTTTTTGAATCTCCCTCCCCAACCCTACTCTCTCACACTCAGCACTCAACATTACTCTAGCTTTCCTCAACCCTCTCTATAACCACCTCTCGCCGGTCTCCATCTCGAAAACACACCCAACTAGATAGAACTTTAGTTACAACCCGGTATCACATCCCTCCGCTTCAGATGAACTTAGGCACTGCTCCTTGGTTAATGGTGAGGCGTTGTGATGATATTTAAAGCTCCGCCGGCCGCTACTGTTATCTCCTCCTTCACTCTGACCTCACAATTTGACCGTTGTTCTTGGTCTCGTCATGTTTCTTTTGCATTGCCCTCCTCCCCTCTACTACATCGATCTCCGCTTGAAGTTCTATCGCGTTCTGTTTCTATGACCTCCACGACTCCTACTGAATAGAGATGATGTTATCCCAAGGAGCTTTTTTGCCCGATTTCGTCCATGGTGTTGCTCGATCTGCTCGATCTGCTCTCTCTCTCTCTCTCTCTCTCTCTCTCTCTTCTCTCTCTCTCTCTCTCTCTCTCTCTCTCTCTCTCTCTCCTCTCTCTCTCTCTCTCTCTCTCTCTCTCTCTCGTGATTGTTGTTATTTAGGTTGATGATGTTTGCTAGTTAAGACAAAGGAGAGGCGTAATCGTGGAAATGAAGGATAGTGGTGATAAAGAAAGGTAGATCAACAGATCAGAAGTTGCAAAGATAGAGAGAGAGAGAGAGAGAGAGAGAGAAATTTTAGAGAAAGAAGACGAGGAGAAAGGAGAGAGTCGATGGTAGGGTGAAGTGTGGTTTCTGGATGTGGTGATGATGATGATGTCGGGAGTGGTGGCTGTTGGGAAGATATGAAAGTGGTGGTGCTGTGATGAATGATGATGTGAGTGGTAAAGAAAGAAAGGAAACGATGACGTTTTAAGTCCAGTCCATTGGCAAGGATGGACGAAAATTATTTTAGGGACTACTATAAGTCTCAAAGGACAATTTCAGGAACGAATTTGAGTAATTATTAATTTCAAGGATCACTTTGAGGCTCGAATGTAAGTTCAGAGACTATTTTAAAATTTAACTCCACAATTAATCATTAGTATTTAAAAATGTATACTAAAAATATAGTAGTAAATTATTGAACTCAAAATATTAAATTAAATTAAAATTATCGACTCTTAAATTTTTTTCGTAAATATGTTGTAATTGCATTTGGAAAATTTAATAAAATAATCAATTTTGCTACACATTTAAGTTTTTTTTGGCAATTAAATCCAATCAAATTAGTTAAAATCCAACAAAAACTAGTTTCATTAGTGAAAGCATATTAGGTACGCTCCAACTCCCCATTTATGTGAACGTTTGTTTGTGCGATTCTTTTTTCTTTGCGTATTTCTTTCTCATCGTTGTTCTTTTATTTCTATTGCTGTATATTTTTTTCTTTTTTTCCTATTCCTGATCATTTTGCAGCATTATATATTTTTTTCTTTATTTGATTTTTCTTCTTCTTTTCTTACTTTTATTCATGTTAATAGATAAAATAAGATGAATTATGAGAAGGTGAAACAAGAAAAAAAGAAGATGATGATGACAAAGAAGAAGAGGATGAGGAGTTTTGAGTATGCAAAATTTATTAGAAATAATACCGAAATTTTTAACTGTGACACAAGAAGTTTCTTAATTTTGACACCTAATTATGATACAAGTTTTTGTTAAGAGGGTGAAATGAGAATTATGAGATGTGAAACAAAAAAAATAAGAAGAAGAGTAGAAAGCAAAGAAAGTGGAAGGAGAGTTTTGAATTGTACATAATTCATCACAAAAATAGCACCAATATTTTTAATCGTGACACAAAAAATTTTTTATTTTGACAGCAAAATTTCTCAACTATGTCATTTCCAATTAAATGATGTACTTTTTTTATCATTGAAATAGTTGGATGGTATTGAATTCACATATAAGAGTCTAGCCATTTATGTGTCATTTATAATAAATTGATATAGTAGTCTTTTGTTCTAAAACATATTCAAATGTATTTTATTGGTTGAGTGAGTTAAGGTTTTGGAATTGTGATTCTTTAAAGATTTCTTTTGTTATTTACCAAAAATTTTTATATCATTTTTAACCAAAACAACAACAATAACAACAATAACAACAACAAGATGATGATGATGATGAGAAAAAGAAAGAAAAATTTTGAATTGTGCAAAATTTTTCAGAAAAATAATACTAAAATTTTTTAACTTCTTAACCCTGACATAGAAATACGATGTATTTTTCTTATTGTTAACCTAATTGTGTGATATTTAACTAAGAAGAAGAAGAATGGTAGTGGTGGTAGTGGTGATGATGATGATAATGAAGGAACAGTAGAAAAAAAGAAAAAGAATAAATCAAATGAGAAAAGAATGAGGTAAAGAGGAGGACGACAACGAAAGAGAAAGATGAGAAAAAAGAATGAGGAGAAGAAGAAGAAGAAATAGCAGCATTAGTAGTGTGAACTACAAGAAAATGCTGAGTATCGTCGGCTTTTCTGTCGGATTTAGAGGTGCATGTTAGCTGCGGGATTACCTGCGGATTTACTGGCGGATTTGATAATAAATTCTTCGAAAAAAAAGTTACCAAAGGATTCTGTTTTTCGACGATAACTTCGACGATAATAATTAGAAGAAAAAGCGAAAAAAATGGCACCACGATTACTGTCAGATTTACAGGTGAATAAATCTGACAGAAACCTTGATTAGCGAAACATTAAATTTTGGTCACATGCAAAGATATACCATCGGATAAATTTACCGGTAAAATCCGATAGTAAGCATGCCATAAATTCGAACCACGAACCCTTTTCCCCCTCTCTCCGATAGTAATGGCCTGATAGTTTAACGGTGTGAGTACTATTTTAAGTATTTTATAAGCAAACTATTTTGAGGAGATTATTCAACATATGTGGTTGTTAATCTTAAGTTTTCCATTTTAGTGAGTTAGTTTAATTTAGTTACACTCAATTTTCTAGTTTTAGTGGATTAAGGTTGTTAAGATAGGTTCAATTTAGGTTAGTAGGTTTGAATTGCTGAAAGTGTTTGTGAATTCTAGATTGTTGATGAATGTTGTTGCTTATGTCATATAATTCTATTGGTTTGTTTGTGAATTGTTTAAGTGAATTGTTGATGGATAGATTTTTTGGCACATTCTAGCTATAGATAAAATTCTGCCAAAATTTCTAAAAAATCTAAATATAATTGAAGTGTATAAATTACTTCAAATAATGTTTTAGTAAACTACTAATCTTAAATTTTTTATTAATAGGTTTGCGCCAAATAACCATGTATGTACACAGGAGTGTACTAATGTTATCAAACTAATATATGATATGTAAGACCCCGGATTTTTATAAAATTAAATAATAAATTTATTTATGATTTATTATATTTAATTAATATTATATTTTAAGAGATTTTATATATAAATCAAGCAATTTCTTATTTATGATTTAGAACTTTAGTAATCGAACAATAATAAGAATTTTATATGCTTTAAGTTGAATAATTAAATTTTTAACTTTATTTCATGATTATAAAAGAAATTGATTTTTATTATCTCTAATTATTGAATTAGAGTATCTATTTAAAAATAAATTTTAAGTTGATAATTAGATAATATTTTTAAAATAATTTTAAAGAATTAATTTAGAATTCAATTTAATACAATATCCCCTAACTTTATTAAAATTTAACAAATTCCAATTTGCCTAAAAGTTTCTAATTTTACAATTTGTCCTAAATCAAACCCTAATTCTAAAATTAAACACACAAAACTCTAACCCTAACCCTTTTATCCCACCGCCATTTTCCCCTCCCCAAAACCCTCAGCCACCCATCGAGAAAGAAAGAAAGAAAGAAAGAAAAGGGAGAAAGAGAGAGAACCAGCGGAGGGGAGGAGAAAAAGAGAGGGGAAGAAGCAGCGCCGACGAGGAACCCGCGCCGCCACCGGATCGTGCCATCCCTGCGTTGCCGACCTGTTATCAAGTCATCGGAGAAGAGGAAGGAAGCTCCATCCGCGCCACATACGTGCATTGTTGCCACTGTTCCGCACTGCCACCGTCGTGTCTCACTACTGAAGGAGGAGCCATCGCCGAGAGGAAGCCTGTCCGCCGCAATCCGCGTCTCTGTCATCACTGTGCATCACCGTCTAGGTAAGAGAGAGAAGACGTGTAAATCAGGGACGCACAGAGGAAGAAGAGCGCCACCATTCGCCACTGTCGCTGCTGGAGGCTGCGCCGCCTCGCCTCTGGCTGCCAGGAAATAATGCTATTGCTGCAGGAGGTCGGCATTGGAGCTGCTGCTCCATGCCATCGTTCTTCTTCATGACAATAAGTTTCTTTCACTCTGAAGCTCTTGCTATTATTGTTCTGGTAATTGTTGTTGAGGATTTTAAGGTATGGGTGTCGTAGTGTTAATTTATTGGGATTGCATGTGGTGGAAGTTGTCGGAGCTGTTACCGGGCCGGTTCGAAGTGGCTGCTACTTTGCTCTTTTATTGCAGTAAGTTGAACCTATTCTAAAACTATCATTGTTAGCGTTCTGGTTATTGTTACTGGAAATGTTGAAATTATGATGTCTCAGGGTCAAATTGATATAACCGCAAATGGTGAATGTTGTTGTTGCTATTGCGGCTTGATAGAAAAGGGGTTTATCGCCTTTTAATTGCTGTGAGCTTGGTCAGACGAGGTAGGGGTTTATTTTAATAAGAATATTTTGGACTTTGAATACCTGATAAGTTTAGTAGATTAATTCAAATGGATAAATGCATGTGATGTAAATGATTCTCTGTTGAAATTGATATGTTGTGTTTGTTAGTGAATTGGTTGATTTTTTTGGATTTCTTGTGAAATGGATTGAATCTATGAATTTTGGTTTTCTTTGATTTTAATCGATAATGATGGTATTCCCGTCCTTACCGAGAACGTGTGGTTTGTTCTCACCCTAAAATCTTCCACACTTTCAGTGACACAGGTTCGAAGACTCAGTTTGAAGCTGCGGACGATTATTTGATTTTATTTATGAATTAAGTTACGTTCGTAGAATTCTCTCGCTTATTGCTTAAGATTTTTATTTTATACAGAGGGATGTGTGTTGTATCTAAGTTTTATTTTGATTTACTTGCATAAGATTTATTATTATTAGTAATTATGTGATTATCATTACTTGGTGATCTATGATATATGATTTTTAATGAATTGAAAATAAAATTTTTGGCATTTTCTTAAAGATTGAAATGCGATATCAAACTAAAGGCTCAATATTAAATAGTTAATAAGAAAAACAGGTTAGTAACGCCTTACTTTTGGTACGATCATGAAGTACTGGAAGTTGGGTCGTTACAATATAGTATCAAAGCAGTTCATCTTGATTAGAGCCTTGGGAATGGACTGACTATACTTCATTGCATACTCTGAGTATTTGTCATGTAGTAGGTCTTGTCTGGATAACAAGAATTAGAGCTTTAAGCACATGACTGTC
The DNA here is from genome assembly GCF_003086295.3 of Arachis hypogaea. NCBI lineage: Eukaryota > Viridiplantae > Streptophyta > Magnoliopsida > Fabales > Fabaceae > Arachis > Arachis hypogaea. Next base: position 144,001,022 of record NC_092048.1, read on the forward strand.
TATTGATTAACGATGTTAGCTTACCGTTGTATATCTGTTGATGTTAAGTCTGGCCAACTTAATGTTGATGGTTTATGTGAACGGAAAAGTTAATGGGTTATCATAGATAAAACAGAATTAATAAATGATGCGAATAATATGTTTTGGGAGCGTTAGAAATTAATTCTTGAAGTTAGTTGACGTATGATCCTTATTTGTGCTTGGTGTTATCGTTTCCTCTATCAGTTGCATTGAAATTTTTTGTTTCAATTCATTCTCTTGAAATGCGGTTTGATTCTCTGTCAGATTGTATTTCTAATCATCCTCTAGATACTTGATCTTATGTTTCTCAATTTTGTGTTTTCCTATGTGAACTTTGTACTCTAATTTAATTAGAACTTGCTTCGATCAATATATTATCTTCCTTCTTATTGTTTCTAGCAAAATTTTCTGATTTAGATTCATTTCTTAAGTTATGATTTGATATATTAGCTCTATGCTTTGCATCTTATGCGTATTCAGAGGCAGTTTTGGCTTTAATATTTCTCTTTTATAAAATCTCATACTTTTTCAGCTCAGCATGAATCTATTTTAAACTAATACGCCGGTTTTCTTGTTATTGATCCTATTGGATTTTGTTGAATTCAAGAGTTATCCTTGTAGCTGTCAATTGATTCCTTTCCGATAATCTTCATTACTTATTTATCCTTGTTTACTTGCAATTTCATTCATTCTTTTAAATCATTTTGAGTATTGTCCTCATCGCTTGTTATTTCTTTCTAAAATCTTGTGTCCTTTTGAATAAACTCGAGATTTGTTTTGGTATTACATGCGATCTCTAGACATAGGAAGCGAATACGTTAGTTCTTTAGGACACGGTTCATGAACGCGGAAGGTGAAGCTTGTAAGTATGTGACATCATAGGGAGTTGTGGAGCTTTGATTCACGCGAAAGAGAGTTTGGTTGATATTAGACTTGTAACCGGTAGTGAGTTTGTGAAGTGATTGCATGATAAGGGTGAGAATTTTTAGATGTTTTGCTCGATAAAGTACAGTTGGGAGTTGTGATAGTGAGCTATGTTAAAACCGTTGATGTTGACACCATGTAACTTCTTGATTTTGAACCTGTCTTGTAACTTTTGCTTTACATCACACTCTTCTTTTATATCTAAGTTTTATAGCTTATCCGGTATTTGAAAATTTATATATATGCCAAAACTTCTTGTTTTTCTAAAGTATTCAAAAGAAAAATATTAAAACTATGTAATATGTTATGTATTACTTTAATTTTTGAAGACGAAAATTTTTATAAGTGGGGTAGGATGTAAGACTCCGGCTTTTTATAAAATTAAATAATAAATTTGTTTATGATTTATTATATTTAATTAAGATCATATTTTAAGAGATTTTATATATAAATTAAACAATTTCTTATTTATGATTTAGAACTTTAGTAATTCAACAATAAGAAGAATTTTATATGCTTTAAGTTGAATAATTAGGTTTTAACTTTATGTCATGATTGTAAAAGAAATTGATTTTTATTATCTCTAATTATTGAATTGGAGTATTTATTTGAAAATAAATTTTAAGTTGATAATTAAATAATATTTTTAAAATAATTTTAAGGGATTAATTTAGAATTCAATTTAATACAATATCCCATAACTTTATTAAAATTTAACAAACCCCAATTCGCCTAAAAGTTCCTAATTTTACAATTTGCCCAAAATCAAACCCTAATTCTAAAATCAAACACACAAAACCCTAACCCTTATCCTTTTACCCCACCACCATTTTCCCCTCCCCAAAACCCTCAGCCATCCATCGAGAAAGAAAGAAAGAAAGAAAGAAAGAAAGAAAGAAAGAAAGAAAGAGAGAGAACCAGCAGAGGGAAGGAAAGAAAGAGAGGGGAAGAAGCAGCGCTGACGAGGAACCCGCGCCGCCACCACACCGCACCATGCTCTGGAGCTCACCATCCAACCACCCGCCGCTGCTATCCGTGCGTCGTTATCCTATCATCGTCAAGGATCAGGATGCTGAGAAGCAGAAGAGAAAGAGAGATCGACAGAGAAGAGGAAGGAAGCTCCGTCCTCGCCACACACGCGCGCTGTTGCCGCTGTTCTGCACCGCCACTGCCACGTCTCACTGCCGTTGGAGGAGGCATCACCGAGAGGAAGCCCGTCGCCGTCATCCGCGCCTCTGTCACTATTGTGTGTCGCCGGCCAGGGAACATAGAGAAGACGTGCGAATCAGGGATGCACAGTGGAAGAAGAGCGCTACCGCACTTCTAGCTACCGGAAAACGGTGCTATTGCTGTAGGAGGTCACCGTTGGAACTGTTGCTCCATTCCATCATTCTTCTTCATGACAGTAAGTTTCTCTCACTCTGAAGCTCTTGCTGTTATTGTTCTGATAATTTGTTGCTGAGGATTTTAAGGTTTGGGTGTCGCAGGGTTAATTTACTGGGATTGCATGCGGTGGAAGTTGCCGGAACGGTTCAAAGTGGTTGCTGCTTCGTTCTTTTGTTGTAGTAAGTTGAACCTATTTTAAAACTATCACTGTTAGTGTTTTGGTTAATTGTTACTGGAAATTCTGAAATTTTGATGTCTCAGGATCAAATTGCTATAACCGTAAATGGTGAATCTTGGTGTTGCTACCGCGGATTGATAGGAAAGGGGTTAATTGCCTTTTAATTGCTGTGAGCTTGGTCAGCCAAGGTTGGGGTTTATTTTAATAAGAAAATATTTTGGGTTTTGACTACCTGATAAGTTTAGTAGATTAATGCAAATAGATAAATGCTTGTGATGTAAATGATTCTCTGTTGAAATTAATATGTTGTGTTGTTATTGAATTGGTTGCTTTTTTTAGACTTCTGGTGAAATGGATTGAATCTGTAGATTTTTGTTTTCTTTGATTTTAATCGATAATGATTGGTCTGAAATGATGGTATTTCTGCCTCTACTAAGAATGTGAGATTTGTTTTCACCTCAGAATCTTCCACCCTTTCAGTAACACAGTTTTGAAGACCCAGTTTGAAGCTGCAGGCGATTATTTGACTTTATGTATGAGTTAAGTTACTTTATAGAATTTCCTCGCTTATTGTTTAAGATTTTTATTTTATACAGAGGTATAAGTGTTGTATCTAATTTTTATTTTGATTTACTTGTATAAGATTTATTATTATTGGTAATTACGTGATTATCATTACTTGGTGATCTTTGATATACGATTTTTAATTAACTGAAAACAAAATTTTCTGGCATTTTCTTAAAATTTGAAACCTGATATTGAACTAAAGGCTCAATATTAAATAGTGAATAAGAAAAACAAGTTAGTAGCGCCTTACTTTTGGTACGATCATGACGCACTGGAAGTTGGGTCGTTACATACGAACCACCTATGACTGAGCTACAAAAAAATTCATGCTGAGACTAGAGAGCGATTGTTTCAGAAGTAGACGGTAAAAATTCAACATCTTCAAACTTTTGTTTATATCTTTGATGAGCGGATAATTTGTACGCTTTTTGGCACTGTTTTTAGTATGTTTTTAGTATGATCTAGTTAGTTTTTAGTATATTTTTATTAGTTTTTAGTTAAAATTCACTTTTCTGGACTTTACTATGAGTTTGTGTGTTTTTCTGTGATTTCAGGTATTTTCTGGCTGAAATTGAGGGACCTGAGCAAAAATCTGATTCAGAGACTAAAAAGGACTGCAGATGCTGTTGGATTCTGACCTCCCTGCACTCGAAGTGGATTTTCTGGAGCTACAAAAGCCCAATTGGCGCGCTCTCAACGGCGTTGGAAAGTAGACATCCTGGGCTTTCCATCAATATATGATAGTCCATACTTTTCCCAAGATTTGATGGCCCAAACCGGCGTTCAAAGTCACCCTCAGAATTCCCAGCGTTAAACGCCGGAACTGGCACAAGAATGGGAGTTAAACGCCCAAACTGGCACCAAAGCTGGCGTTTAACTCCAAGAAGAGTCTCTACACGAAAATGCTTCAATGCTCAGCCCAAGCACACACCAAGTGGGCCCGGAAGTGGATTTTTATGTCATTTACTCATATCTGTAAACCCTAGGCTACTAGTTCTCTATAAGTAGGACCATTTACTATTGTATTGATATATCTGAGTAGCTACCTTTGTTCTTATGCTATCTTAGATCATTGGGAGGCTGGCCATTCGGCCATGCCTAGACCTTGTTCTTATGTATTTTCAACGGTGGAGTTTCTACACACCATAGATTAAGGTGTGGAGCTCTGCTGTACCTCGAGTATTAATGCAATTACTATTGTTCTTCTATTCAATTCCGCTTGTTCTTGTTCTAAGATATCACTTGTTCTTCAACTTGATGAATGTGATGATCCGTGACACTCATCATCATTCTCACCTATGAACGTGTGCCTGACAACCACCTCCGTTCTACCTTAGATTGGGTGAATATCTCTTGGATTCCTGATACACGATGCATGGTTGATCGCCTGACAACCGAGCGCTCGCCTGACAACCGAGCCAGCCATTCCGTGAGATCAGAGTCTTCGTGGTATAGGCTAGAACTGATGGCGGCATTCAAGAGAATCCGGAAGGTCTAACCTTGTCTGTGGTATTCTGAGTAGGATTCAATGATTGAATGACTGTGACGAGCTTCAAACTCCTGAGGACAGGGCGTTAGTGACAGACGCAAAAGAATCACTAGATTCTATTCCGGCCTGATTGAGAACCGACAGATGGATAGCCGTGCCGTGACAGGATGCGTTGAACATTTCCACTGAGAGGATGGGAGGTAGCCACTGACAACGGTGAAACCCTTGCATAAGCTTGCCATGGAAAGGAGTAAGAAGGATTGGATGAAGACAGTAGGAAAGCAGAGAGACGGAAGGAACACAGCATCTCCATACGCTTATCTGAAATTCCCACCAATGAATTGCATAAGTATCTCTATCTTTATCTTTATGTTTTATTCGTATATCACCCATATCCATTTGAGTTTGCCTGACTAAGATTTACAAGGTGACCATAGCTTGCTTCATACCAACAATCTCTATGGGATCGACCCTTACTCGCGTAAGGTTTATTACTTGGATGACCCAGTACACTTGCTGGTTAGTTGTGCGAAGTTGTGTTTATGCCATGGTATTGAACACCAAGTTTTTGGATTCATTACCGGGGATTATTTGAATTGTGAAAAGTATTGATCACAATTTCGTGCACCAATCTTCTAGTTTGTTTAATTATATATTTAATTTTAATTAATTAGTGCTAAATGTCCTTTCTATAGGAGAAATTTACATGGAACAAGACTCACGATACCATTATCAGGAGATCTTCGACCATCGGATGCTAGGCAGCTTCAGCAGATGGTGGAGGACGTACGTGAAAGGCGTAACCACCTCACTATTCGGCTTCGTCCTGACATTAAGAAGTAAATGTATGTCCATTGAGAGATTAATAAGGGGTACAGGCATCGCCGTCTCATAAATAGCGCTAACAGGGCCTCGGCTAAGTCGTCGAAGCATACCGGTATGTCAACGATTTTCACGAAGACAAAGGTCAGGCTGGTATATAACTTGTTTCATTTTGTTATTAAGTTTGTTTTGTCTTTAAAATATAATGTCATTATTACTTGATTTAACATATTATTTTAACACGTGTAGTCTAAGTCGTTGGATTGTGATGTGATGATGGTGGAGATCTTCAAGTATACTCACATACACCTTGAAGGAGAACAAGGAGAGAATTTCTTATCTTCGGACCGTGGATCATTATGTGAGTAAACATAATGTGATATAAAGTTTTCAATTAACTGTAGTCGTATTCATGACATGTATTACACAAGAGTCCCGCACGCAGAGATTGGAGACCGCAACCTAACAATCTCAGCATAATGGAGACAAAAAAATAACTCTGCTACATCAGAAGTCGATATTGACACGATTTGGCACGAGACTGCATTTGAGTCGCCATACAAGAATTGCATCTACAAACTGGGATTGTTCTTCGCCGACAACCTTTGCGCCTCCACATTGAGACCATCATCCGCCTCTACCACCAGCCGGCCCGTCGATCCTGAGGACAGCATCGATTTGAGGGAGTAGGTGCTGGAGCTCACCTGGAGCCTTCACCATCAGGATCGCTCAACAGCTATAGCAGTCTGAGGAAAGGTATCAGGAAATCCTCACGAGCATGTCAGATACATATTTTCTCAAGTTGGAGTGGAGGCGAGAGCTGGAGCGCCTTCATCAGATGGAGCAACAGATGGCAGTGCACCAAGATTAGATGTGTGCTGGAAAGGCATCGATATCACCGTTTAGTCTGCCGTCTCAGCAGGACCAACTGGGGGCATGACGACAACGACTATCAAGATCTTTAGATTAGAGTTGTGTTCTAGATTGTTTCATTGTATTTTATTTATTTGACTTTTTATTTTATTTGTACACTTGATATTTAATTTACCATATTTAGTTCCTATTATTTAAAATTTGACTATTAATTATGCAAAAAAATGACTAGTAATTGTGCAATTTTTTTAAAAGAAAAATTGAATTTACCGTCGAATTTTTTGGGCAAAAAATTCGATGGTAATTAGGCGAAAAAGAAAATAATGGAGCACCAAAATTACGGGTGGAAAATTCCATCCGTAATTAAATAGTTTTTAGGCAAAGAATCCGTCGCAGAATCTAACGATAACTACCGGCGAATTGAAAAATTCAACGATAATTTATAGTACTTCTAACATTTTTTAAGCTATTTTTTAATTATTTTACATGAAATAAAATATTTTTTGTGATATAATTTAAATAAATTTATTAAAAAATTAATAATTTAAAATTTTAAAAAATATATTTTATATTCCATGCATTAAAAAAAAGCTGAACCCGAACTATATTTATAGGGCATTCATTGGTAATTCGAATGAGACCAATTTAAATTACTTTGGTCTACTACTTGGTGGTAATTCGAATTAGTCCACTTCGAATTAGAGTTGTATTCACGTGCATGTAGTTCGATTCTCCCTCATTTGAATTACTAAAACATTTCGTCCATGCATAATTCAAATTGCATGGCTTCAAATTAGTATTGGATTTTATAATTCGAATGGGTCTCATTCGAATTACATAAAAACACTTGGTAAATTTTTGTAACGTTTTTCATTTTGGTAGATATGTGTAATATTAGCTTCCAATTAGTTTATATATACATTTTATCCTAAAATACATATTAGAATATAAATACACATCTATTATATCTATTATCTATTATATACTATTAACTTTATAACCAAAATGTACCATATGTCACTTTTCCATTGCAATTGAAAACAAATTTTTTTCCTCCAAAATTAAAAAATTCTTCCCTCTTCTCTCTCCCTTTTTCTATCTCTCTTATTCCTTCTCTTATTTACAAATTTGACAATCAAAATATACAACATGGCATTCTCTAATTACATTCAAATAAAATTAAAATTTTAAAATTGAATATAGCTATATTATATATTGTATTTATATATTACTAACTAATTTAATAGCTAAAATATGTCATATGACACTTTCTTATTAAAATTTAGAGAAAATATTTCCTTTCAAAATTACTAAACCTTCTTCTTACATTCTCTTATTTACCATTCTTTTTTTCCCTGTTTTCCTCTATCATTGGCACTCTATATATAATTTATATTTTATATTAGTAATTTGACAAATCAAAATAGGTCAACAAATATTCTTTTATTGTAATTAAAATAAATTTTTTCTTTAGCTTTCAAAATTAACAATAAATTTTTTAGTTATTATTTTCATATAAAGAGTTTAATTTTTTATTAATAATTAATTTTAAGATTTTTTATCTAAAATTTGAAAGAATTTAACTTGTATACTCTTATATTTGATTAGGTGTTAAGTCTACTGTACAAATAAAAATAATTAATTTTTATGTTTGTTATTTAAAAATAATATTTGTTACTCTCTTTATATAAAAATATAATTATGTATTAGCATAAAAAAATTATATCAATTCTAACTTTTAATTACAATATTAGTATTTTTTAAAATTATATATAATAAATATTTTAAAAAAAAGTGAAAACATAGATCACAAAGATAAGTAGTAAAAATTTAAAGCTAAACAAAAAAATATGCATATAATAATATTTTTTATTTAAATTATAGGTTTAGTTACTATACAGGTTCCTATAGTTTCACCGAATTTTCAATTAAGTCCCTATAAATTTTTTTCCTTTTCCATTGGGTCCTTATACATGAATTTTTTTTTTCAATTTAGTCCCGATTAACGTTAAACGTAAAAAAAATGAGTAAATTATGAAATTGCTTGTATACCCTTGAAAAGAAAAAATAGCATACAGAGACTCAATTGAAAAGAAAAAAAAGTATAGGACCAAATTAAAAACTCAGTGAAACTATAAATATTCAATAAAAGATATTTCTATAACATTGATAAAATGAAACAGAAATAGTAATAATAAGTATATATAAAATTCACTTTTCGTCATTCAAGTATTCATTATGATAATGTAATATTTTATATTTGTGTAGATTGATGGAATATTATTTGTGTCTTTATCATATCATGTACATCATAGAAAACCACAAGGCTATGTAATTTGTGTTATTAAAATTTTTGCTATATATAAACGAAACTATAAAAAACATAGTTTTAGTATAATACAGATCATCTGGAAATCAGTTCTTGTGTTGCAGCCTCTCACTCTCTGAACTAGCATAGGGATCAACAATAACATTGATAAGGCCAATTTCTGAGCCAAAAAAGTTTAGACTTGAGTTCATTAGATGTCACAACAAGATGGCCCTTTCCACCAAAAGCTTCAATCAAAGTATGATAACCAAGACTTCGATAGTGACATCTGTTATGGAGTTGCCACTAACAGCGCAGAGTAGTGCAGTACAGACCATGGACGATAGACGCTCAATCGCCAAGGATGACGACGACACCAGCGAACAGAGGAGAAACGTCACTGACTTTAGAGAAAAAGCGTTGGCGAGGGTTCTACAAAATGTCAAGGGTAGTTTTAGGATTTTGAAAAATTAGAGGTGGGTTAGTTTGCTATTTTAACCCAATAATAAGAATATTCGATTTTTTAATAGAATATTTTGTTATCTCAAATGATTTTGTCATGGTAGGGACTAAATTGAAAAAAATTTAACGTCTAGGGACCTAATTGAAAAGAAAAAAAAAGTATAGGGACCTAACTAAAAATTTGGTAAAACTATAAGGACCTACAGAGTAATTAAACCTAAATTATATTATGTTGTTAATTTTATTTTTTGTAAAACAAAAGGATAGATAAAAATAGAGAATGAGAGAAAAGAGAGAGAAAGATAAAAAAGAAGAATAGATGTGGGAGTTTGTTAATTTTGGAAGTTAAAATTTTTTTTATTGTAATTACAATAAAAGAATATTTGGTGACACATTTTGATTTGTCAGATTATTAATATAAAATATAAATTATATATAGAATGCGAAGGATAGAGAGAAATAAGAAAAAAAGAGGTATAGATAAGAGAATGTAAGAAGGAGGTTTAGTAATTTTGGAGAAAAATATTTTTTCTAAATTTTAATGAGTGTCATGTGTACATTTTAGTTATTAAATTAGTTAGTAATATATAATATAGTTATATTCAATTTTAAAATTTTAATTTTATTCAAATGTAATTAGAGAATGCCATGTATATTTTGATTATTAAATTTGTAATTAGTAATTGATATGATACATAAAAGAGATAGAGTGAGTGAAGGAATGACCAAATGAGAGAGATAGAGAAAGGGAGAGAGAGGAGAGGAGAACTCTTTAATTTTGGAGAGACAAATTTAATTTTAATTGCAATGAGAAAGTGATATGTGGTATATTTTGGTTGTAAAATCAGTAGTATATAACAGATACTAAATATGTATTTATATTCTAACATATATTTTATACTGATGACTGACTTTAATGTTTATAACATGTATTTTACAAATGTTAATATATTTATACTAATTCATTATTTTTTATAATTATTAAAAAAAAGAACACTCCCACAATCTAACCATTTTTTAAACAAATATAAAAAATAAAGCTTATAAATATATCTCGCAAAAAAAAAATACTAATTTTGTTCCCTTCATAAAATTTATAGGGTATTATAATATTTTTTACGATTATTTTTTTGAGAAAAATGCAAATAAATTACGGAACTAATTATCGAAGAAATAAACTTTATTTTATAATAGTGCCAAAAAAAATTATTGAACTTTGTACTTGAACAATTTTGATTTTATTTTATATAATGGCTCAATAATATTTTTATCCAAGATTTAACAACACATAAAATAACCTCAAATGATAATTCTATCTACAAATTAACTTTTTAGTAATTATTGTATATTCTTAACCATTTTTCAAAATATTTAAAAGTTGTGAAACTAAATCCACCAGATATCATTATTTCATTTGAAAATTAATTTTTAGCTATCTTTAGTTATTAATATTTTGGCTGCAAAAATTACCCTAAAGATAATATGGTCCTTCGAAAAGATGTTTTTAACATCAGAGGCATAGGATTGAAAGTGAGTCAAGTCAGCTCATGAGCTCGCTTGAGCTCGACTCGTTAATAGCTCGATAAGCTAAACTCGTGAGCTAGTGAGCCAAGTTTGAGCTTGAAATTGAGCTCATAAATTAAATGATCCGAGCCTGAACTTATTCAGCTCATTAACTCGTGAGCTGACTCGATTTTATATATATATATATATTAATGATCTTAATTATTTAAAATTTTATATTTATTTTTTACATATAATTTTAATGTAGGACATAAATAAAAAAATTATAATTTATTGATAGATAACAATATATAAAATTGATCTTTTTAAATATTTTTTAAAATATATGTTATAATTTATTGATATAAAATTATAAATTATGTATTTATGTTTCTATTATTTGAGTCAGTTCGTAAGCTTTCGATGAGCTAAACTTGAACTTAAAAATTAGACTCGATTATTAATGACTCGAGTCATGAAATAAGCTCAATTTTTATGAGTTGAACTTGAGTTTGATGTTATTCGACTCAACTCGCCTCAATTCCGCTCACTTCATGCCTTACATCGACATCTGAGTGGAGTGTGGAGTCCATTACGGTGGACGACTGGACGGGTAACTACTTACTAGTAATAATATAATATTTTATTCCGACTGCATGCATAGCGAGGAACTAATTTTGTCCGAATTAAGTTAAGATATGATACACAGTTGTTTATTAGAGAGAATACAAGGAGCATACAACTATGCAAGCATGCAACACATGGGTTGAGAACAGAATTTTTTATTTTTAATATTGGAGTAGTAGTGGTGTTTTTTTAAAATATGGATTGTTGGAATATTATACTCAAACGTAAAATTATTTAATTAAAAAAATAGAAATTAGACTGTTCAAATTATTAGAAGTACAAAAATTAGACTGTTCAATTTGTGAGAGGTACACAAATCGAACCATCCAATTTGTGTTAAAAAATTTAAAAAATTTGAAGTATAAAAATTAGACTTTTCAATTTGTATACTTTCCACAATTTTAAAAAATACAAAAAATTACAATATTAAGATATATCACCATTCCTACTTTCACAACAAAAAAAATTAGCCTAAAGAAGAATCTAATGATTGATGATTCTAAATTCATTTTAATTATTTTTCTTAATGTCTAAATGAATAAAAAATTTAAAATATTTTAAAATTTTTAATAAAAACAAATTTATTTATTAAAAATTTTAAATATAATTAGTAACAATAAAAATTCATAATATATATTTTTATTTTAACATTGATGGATCCCTCTTTTTTTTCTCTCTCTCTCAAACGTATAGGGCGTGGCTTATATTATATGAATATGTTATTTCTATTTGTATGTGGGCATTATTTTTGTAAATGAAGTATTTAAATTATAGTAATACTTCAAATTAGCTTTTATTTAGTTGAAATACTTTATTTTCTGAAATTTTAATTATCAAGTAATTATATTGTATACACTACTTTTTTATACATTTTTATCATAGTCAAAATCCAATCCCTTAACGCGTTTCCACAAACATATAATAATACTTTTCGATTAAAATAATAAATAATATTATATACACTATTTTTATTATATTTTTTTATATAATTTTACTTTTCATACTATAAATGACTAACAAAAGGTTAAGAGAATGGAATATATATTTTTTATACCATAAAAATTAGAATTTAATTTTAATACACTATCAGTATAAAGTAATTTTATACATATATTTAATTACGTAATATTATATCATTAAAAATAAGTATCTTTTATATTAATCGCGTAAATAGTCATATAAAAAATAAATATAATTATAGAACTGTATAAAATATTTTACACCTAATACATCAAAATTAAATTTTAAATAATATATATAAAAATTAATAACTTGTTTATATAAAATTAGAAGTGACAAAAGAGACTCCTTACCCTGGATCTCCAAGGCTTGTCGAAAAGCAGGGTGAGCCAGCTAGATTCGACAAAATAAAATAAAATAAATTTAAAATGTTAGTACGTATGTGTCTTTTTAATAGTAAAATTAATTAAAATTAATCTCATACAAAAATAAACGGAAATTTAATAATAATTCAAATACAGTAAAAGTTTAAAATACAATATTTTTTTTAAGTTTAAAGTCTCAATGCCATTAGAATTGTTAATCACAATAAATAAATATATATATATATATAAAGAATAAAAATAGAGTAAATATTTAGTTCAATCCTTATTTATTTTTACAAAAGATAAAGTTATCCTTGCTTAAAAAAAATAAACACTTTGATTTTCAATTTTTTTATTCTAAGACAATATGATTCTTATGATAAAAAAATCTATTAAATAATAACAACAAATATTTTTGTGGGGGGTTTTTATTTAGGATTTTAGATCTTCACAAAATTTTTTAATAATAGGACTAATTATTACCACTACTACTAACACCTTCATTATCATCATTATTATTATTCTACCTCTATTATTTTTTATTATATAATCATATTTTATCAACATCGTTATCTCCTTTATTATTATCATTATCAATACCAATACTATTAATATTAATGTTCTTTTATCTTATTTTTTTCGATGTTATTTGATGAGTGAAAATTAAAGTTCACGGACGTCGACAAGTGCACCGAATCATTCAAGTAATACCACAGTAAGTGGATATCGTTCCCACGAGAATTAAAAGATTAAACAAGCAAATATCATATTAAATACCTAATTAGATAAAAATAACCTGGATTAATAAAGACAAAATTTGTATCTTGCTTGGAATCTTGAGTCCTTGAGAAACAGTGAACTTGGATAACTACAAGAGACACGCCGAATAGCGCACAGCGCTACGCGGATGAAATAGCTAGCAGATCTGGCAATAGAGGAGGAAGCAGGAGAAGCAGAGGAGCTAGCACAACGTAGAAACTTTGAAGAGGGGTAGAGACTGTGATGGAAGTTGGAGAGAAGAGAACTGTATTGTAACTAGTGAGATCTGAGAAATAGGGAATCTAATTGAACCCTGCAAAGAAAGTAAATAGCAGCTTCTCTCAAATCTGCTACAAAAAATGCCGCTGAACTCTAGATAGCGGCTATTTTTGAAACCGACTCTAATAAACCGCTGCTATCTGCCGTGTGTCTTGTAGTAGATGTTAATTGAGATAAGACAATGATGGTGAGAGTCAAGAATTTCGAAAATGTTTATGCTCTTAAAAAAACTAAACCTTGTTTACTTATTGTGAAGTATGCAAATATCTTTCACGACAAATCTTTAGTAACTGATTTTCAATTCCTTGGTTCCTCAATTTCTTTTTAATCAACTAGTTGTCTATTAATTAATTAAAGAGTTTAAATACAAAAAATGATTTAGATTTAATAAGATTTAAAAGTAATCCTTAGGTCGAATTACATGTCACTTATTCAAGGCAGTCCTATCCAGTTAAACTTTAGAAGAAAACACAATTTTCAAAAGTTGTTCTAATCCAAATTGTATGTCACTTATTCAAAATTAAAGTGATTGAAAATTATGCATTTGTCGCACACTAATTAAATCATTATTCCTAGCTGAATTCGAAAAATTATGTGAAAGAGTTTTCAAGATTTAATTCAAATATTAAAATTTATAATTATAATAAAAGAATTCAAAAGGATTAACATACCTTTTGATGCTACTAATCTGGATGAAGAACAAACAAGTCAATCATGAAATAAATTAATGCAATACTTTAAAATAAAATAAACTTAGATTAATAACCTATAGAAAACATAAACAGAACTCTTAACCCTTTCACAGAGGATTAGTTACCCATGTAATGAAAGAAAAACGAGAAAAAAATTGTGTTGAGGAACGGAATGAGATTTGGATCCAAAGATCCTTATCCTGGATGCCTCCTCTTGTGAACCTTGTTCAATTATTTATTTCTTAAGTTTACTTAAAATTCAAATTCAAAACTATCATAATCTTATCTTTCGAAAAGAAAGATAGGGGAACCAACTACTTATTTCAAATTCAAATCAAAACAATAATTCAAATCTAACAAATTCTAACAACAAAATCTTTTATGTTTCTGGAAGGAATTAATAACTAATATTCTAGAGTTTTAAATATTTTGGATGTGATTAAAACTTTTAATAAGGTGAATAATTAAACTTGGGTCTTAATTGTTGCATCCTAAGAAATGTAATTGTCTTTACGCCGGCCGCATTAGAGAAATTTGGACATAAGCTCAAATTCACTTGCCAGGGAGCACACATGCTAGGCATGTGACTAGGAGGCTTGAGGGTCGCCCGGCGGATAGAGGCAAGGAAGGAGGGCCACCAGGCGTGTGATTTGGCCGCCGGGTGTGCGAGGAGTGAAGGGGGAAGGCCGCCGGACGTGCATTTGAAGAAGTCTCGGGCGCTGTTTTTTTGTGTCCTAAAAATTATGGTAGTGTGTGGCTTAAATTAAATATCTACTGTAGATATATACATATCATTCTAAAGTTCTGTATGTTAGTTTTCTAACTCAGCTAAAACCACCTCATTTGGACATTTATAACTCAAGTTATGACCATTTGAGTATGAAGATGTCAGGGCTGGAAAACATGCATGCCTTGCGTGCATGCAATTTGAAGGTTTGGGTATCTTTAGGGAACGGTTTTGATTCTATAGGCAACGCTTTAGTTGTATTTGTATTTCTCCACTTAACCACCGCGGTGAAAGAATTTTTCAAAAATAAACTTACTAGTTGAGTGATCATATTGTCTCAAAATAAAATAGTTAAGAATCGAAGTATCTCTTTCTTTTTAATAAGAAATTGACTTATCATTTGTGAAAATGAACAAAGGTCGAGTTAGATATTTACTCTAAATAATACCATAATTTTAACTTAATTCTAAATCTAACAAACAATTTTTAAAACACAATAAAATTTCAATATAATACAAACAAAGAATAAAAATAGAATTTTGTGATAAATAATAAAAAGTAATTTTAATTAAAAATAACAAGTTAAATTATGGCACAGTTTAAAGAGGGAGCGTGGGCAGACACTCACACATATATATATCGACTATGTTACGTATATACTAAAATCAATCATCAAAGTCACTCACCAGTATAAAATATATGTTAGAATATAAATATACATTAAAAATAAATTAAAACATACTTATAATTATACACAAATAGTCTAATTTTAGTATATATATATAGAATGACAAAATAAACTAAATAAAAAATAAAATAAATAAAAAAAACAAAAAAGGTATAAAAATGAAAATAAAAGAGGTCTGTTTCAAAATATTAATTTTTAACTTGTTTGCGAGTCTCATCCTCTTTTGTTATAAAAAAATGTTACATATATAATTTTTTATATATGTTCAGAAGTATTTTTACTCTTTTAAATTCAAGAGTTACCCGAATAAAATTGTAAAAAGTAGATTGAAGAAACGACGTTGTTACTATCTTATTATTCCAAGTTTCTAATATCTCGAGATCGTTATTTCTAATAATAAAAGATGTTTTTGTAAGAAATCTGATGCTCAAAGTAACATAAGTTGCAAAAAGAACTAAGTTAGATATCATACATAAATGTACGTATTTAGAATAGTACATATATCATGAGGTTATGATGTTACAAACTTCTCTTATGTGAATTGTTCTTTTTATGAGCTATACTGATCATAAGATGCTTGATGTCTTATTGTGATTTTTTTCATATAATGTTTTTAGACTTATATATAGTTAATATTATAATATTCTCATTTAATAATAGAATGACAGTTACATCGTAACAATTAACCTCATAAAATTGAGTTATTAGACATTAGAATGAGATACGAGGAATTAGTGTCATCTTTAAAATAGAGAGAATACCTAATTATCAAATCAATTCTTTAAAAATTTTTGTACTCTTGGATCCAATTTGTTGTATTCGACTTATAGAAATATTTCAGAACATATGTAATGCAAATATAAAATATAAAATTAAAGATGTACAACTGTACAAGAGAAATTAAAAAATAAATAAATAATGCAAATATAATTTCTTATTTAGAAAAGTCTAGGGGGCTAGCAAATTTATTGCATTTTGGCCAGCATGTAACCAACAGAGAAATGTGAGCCATTGGATGAAATCTCACACCAATCTCACACCATCAAATCATCATTGATAGCTAGATGATGGCTACCAATTACAAATATTGCTGGCCTCCTAGCATTGCTTTTCTTATTAAAAAAGAAAAAGGGGTATAACCCTCTTAATGACCCGCTATATATATATATATATATATATATATATATATATATATATATATATATATATATATATATATATATATATATATATGAAACCATGTAATATATATCAAATTATTAGAAGTACAAAAATTAGACTGTTCAATTTGTGAGAGGTACACAAATCGAACCGTCCAATTTATGTTAAAAAATTTAAAAAATTTGAAGTATAAAAATCAGACTTTTCAATTTGTATACTTTCCACAATTTTAAAAAACACAAAAAATTACAATATTAAGATATATCACCATTCCTACTTTCACAACAAAAAAAATTAGCCTAAAGAAGAATCTAATGATTGATATTCTAAATTCATTTTAATTATTTTTCTTAATGTCTAAATGAATAAAAAATTTAAAATATTTTAAAATTTTTAATAAAAACAAATTTATTTATTAAAAATTTTAAATATAATTAGTAACAATAAAAATTCATAATATATATTTTTATTTTAACATTGATGGATCCCTCTTTTTTCTCTCTCTCTCTCTCAAACGTATAGGGCGTGGCTTATATTATATGAATATGTTATTTCTATTTGTATGGAAGAGTTTGTGAGCATGGAAGAGCAGCACATGGCAAGGCTCGAGTGTAACCAAGACCTGCTTCAATATGCTTCTGTTGAACCTTCCGTTCAGCTCTACCACCAAGATGATCTTTCAACTTTCAACGTCTAAAATCGGAAATATTTGTCTCTTTTATGTCTTCTTCTTTGAGTTTTTCTTTAGAAATTCTACTCTCTGTTTTTCATTTTAGAATGGTGCATGCTATTATTGTATCAATAATACTATATGTGATGCCGGAGCAAGTAGAGTTAGTAGGTTAATTATATTAGTTAATTGTAATAAGGGAATACAAGTCTCGTATTATTTAGGACAGTGAACTTTGTGTTATCTATTAGTTCCATATCGTCCGAGTTATGAAGGCTTTTCCTTCTCCTACTAGTATAAATAACTCATGTACTTTTTATTTATGAAATAGAGTTGAAGTTTATTTTTGAATGTGAAATAAGCTGTGTGCTTATTTTTCTCTGGGCTCTTTGAGAGTAAGAGGTGTATCCTTGACTTGGCCGACCAAGATTGGTTTATGGCTCTTGGTGAATCTAAACTATGTCATCATAGTGGGGTTGTTAACCTCGCCAAGATTGGTGAGCCCAAGCGACGTTCTGGCGTCAATATGACAAGTGTAATTTATTGTTTTTATTCATGATTAAGAGTTAAATTTTAAAATAATCCCCTGAATTTGTACTCGAATTTTAAAGTGATATCTGAATTTAATAATTACTCAAATTTGTCTCCAAAATTTCTCTCCGGAACTCGTAGTAGTCCCTCAAATTTTGAGTCCCCTTCCCCAATCCTACTCTCTCACACTCATCACTCAACACTACTCTAGCTTTCCTCAACCCTCTCTATAGCCACCTTCCATCTCGAAAACACATCCAACCAGATGGAACTTTAGTTACAACTCGGTATCACATCCCTCCACTTCAGATGAACTTAGGCACTGCTCCTTGGTTGATGGTGAGGCGTTGCGATGATATTTAAAGCTCCGCCGGCCGCTACTATTATCTCCTCCTCCCCTCTGACCTCACAATTTGACCGTTGTCCTGAGTCTTGTCATGTTTTTTTGCATTGCCCTCTTTTTCTCTACTACATCGATCTCTGCCTGAAGTTCTGCCGCATTCTGTTTCTGTGACCTCCACGACTCCTACCGAATAGAGATAATGCTATCCCGAGGAGCTTTTTTGCCCGATTTCGTCCATGGTGTCGCTCGATCTGTTTGCCGTCTCTCGTTGTTGTTTAGATTGATGATGTTTGCTAGTTAGGACAAGAGAGAGGCGTGGAAATGAGGGATAATGGTGACAGAGAAAGGAAGATTAACAGATTGGAAGTTGCAGAGACAGAAAAGAGAGAGAGAGAGAGAAAAATTTTAGAGGAAGAAGAGGAGGAG
Source organism: Arachis hypogaea (assembly GCF_003086295.3). Classification (NCBI taxonomy): domain Eukaryota; kingdom Viridiplantae; phylum Streptophyta; class Magnoliopsida; order Fabales; family Fabaceae; genus Arachis; species Arachis hypogaea. The sequence continues at coordinate 144,019,783 of NC_092048.1, forward strand.
AAAGGAGAGAGTCGATGGTAGGGTGAAGTGTGGTTTCTTGATGTGGTGGTGATGATGATGTCGGGAGTGGTGGCTGTTGGGAAGAGATGAAAATGGTGGTGTTGTGATGAATGATGGTGTGAGTGGTAAAGAAAGAAAGGAAACGACGACGTTTTAAGTCCAGTCCAATGGCAAGGATGGACGGAAATTATTTTAGGGACTACTATGAGTCCCAAAGGACAATTTCGGGGATGAATTTGAATAATTATTAACTTTAGAGGTCACTTTGAGACTCGAGTATAAGTTCAGGGACTATTTTAAGATTTAACTCCACAATTAATCATTAGTATTTAAAAATATATACTAAAAATATAGTAGTAAATTATTGAACTCAAAATATTAAATTAAATTAAAATTATCAACTCTTAAATTTTTTTCGTAAATATGTTGTAATTGCATTTGGAAAATTTAATAGAATAATCAATTTCGCTATACATTTAAGTTTTTTTTTGCAATTAAATCCAATCAAATTAGTTAAAATCCAACAAAAACTAGTTTCATTAGTGAAAGCATATTAGGTACGTTCCAACTCCCCACTTGTGCGAACGTTTGTATTCTGCGATTCTTTTCTCTTTGCGTGTTTCTTTCTCATCGTTGTTCTTTTATTACTATTGCTGTATTTTTTTTCTATTTCTGGTAATTTTGCAGCATTATATTTTTTTATTTGATTTTTCTTCTTCTTTTCTTATTTTTATTCATGTTAATAGATAAAATAAGATGAATTATGAAAAGGTAAAACAAGAAAAGAAGAAGATGAGATGATGACAAAGAAGAAGAGGATGAGGAGTTTTGAGTTATACAAAATTTATTAAAATATAATACCGAAACTTTTAACTGTGACACAGGAAGTTTCTTAATTTTGACACTTAATTATGACACAAGTTTTTGTTAAGAGGGTGAAATGAGAATTATGAGAATGTAAAACAACCAAAAAAAAAAGAAGAGGAGTAGAAGGAAAAGGAAGAAGAATGAGAGTTTTGAATTGTACAGAATTCATCACAAAAATAGCACCAATATTTTTTAATCGTAACGCATAAAATTTTTTATTTTGACACCGAAATTTCTCAACTATGTCATTTCCAATTAAATGATGTACTTTTTATCATTAAAATAGTTGGATGGTATTGAATTCACATCTAAGACTCTAGTCATTTATGTGTCATTTACAATAAATTGATATAGTAGTGTTTTGTTCTAAAACATATTCAAATGTATTTTGTTGGTTGAGTGAGTTAAGGTTTCGGACTTGTGATTCTTTAAAGATTTTTTTTGTTATTTACCAAAAATTTTTATATCATTTTTAACTAAAACAACAACAACAACAACAATATGATGATGATGATGAGAAAAAGGAAGAAAAATTTTGAATGGTGCAAAATTTTTCAGAAAAATAATACTAAAAGTTTTTAACTTCTTAACTGTAACATAGAAATACGATGTATTTTTCTTATTATTAACCTAATTGTGTGATATTTAACTAAGAAGAAGAAGAATGGTGGTGGTGGTATGTAGTGGTGATGATGATGATAATGAAGGAACAGAAGAAAAAAAGAAAAAGAATAAATCAAATGAGAAAAGAATGGGGTAACGAGGAGGACGATAACAAAAGAGAAAGATGAGAAAAAAGATTGAGGAGAAGAAGAAGAAATAACAGCATTAGTAGTGTGCATTACAAGAAAATGCTGAGTACCATCGGCTTTTCTGTCGGATTTAGAGGTGCATGTTAGTTGTGGGATTACCACTACGAAGATTAGCATTTTTTTAGGGGAGGTTATGTTAATTTTTTTTCAAATAATATAAATGTGGGAGGATTTGTATTAATTGGTATGCTCTTTTCAAACATGATGACAGATAGAGGTGTCACGGATCGGCATCGTGGTCGTGGTAAAGGAAAATTTCTATTGGTACCCATGAGACTTCTCAATCGTCTCCCTCTAGTTTGACTACTCCTGTGACGTCATAGGCAATGGGTGCACAAGACTAGCCATTCATCATAGTCCCTAATCCCCACTACGTGGCTCTTTCTGTTGCGTCAATCCCGCAATCTTCACGAATCCCATTCAGATGTCCCTCCACCACCTCCCATTGTACGGATGACAATCTGGCATGATGATTTAACGGTGTGAGTACTATTTTATATGCAAACTATTTTGAGGAGATTATTCAACATATGTAGTTGTTAATCTTAAGATTTTCTATCCACGCGTCCGCGCCATGTACGCGTACGCGTCGCCATGCGACTCACAATCCACGTCTGCTGCGCGTCGATGAATGCACCCCAAATCCTTGTTTCTTCATGAGTTCTCCACTTGCATGCTTTTTCTCTCCACCCCTTTGATCCATTCCTAGCCTTTTCACTCTTAATTCACTAACAAATACATCAAGGCATCTCATGGAATCAAAGGTGAATTAAATTTAGCTAATTAAGGCCTAAAAAAGCATATTTTCACACTTAAGCACAATTAAGGAGACAATCATGAAACCATGCCAATTCATTGGATAAATGTGAGTAAAAGGTGATAAAATCTTCTAAATTGAGCACAAGATAAATCCTTAAAATGGAGTTTATCAGTGTCAACGACTTTCATGAAGACAAAGGTCAGGCTGATATATAACTTGTTTCATTTTGTTATTAAGTTTGTTTTGTCTTTAAAATATAATGTCATTATTACTTGATTTAACATATTGTTCTAACATGCGTAGTTTAAGTCATTAGATTGTGATGTGATGATGGTGGAGATCTTCAAGTATACTCACATACACCTTGAAGGAGAACAAGAAGAGAATTTCTTATCATCGAACTGCAAATCATTATGTGAGTAAACATCATGTGATATAAAGTTTTCAATTAACTATAATCGTAATCATGACATGTGTTACATAGGAGTCCAACACGTAGAGATTGGACCACAACCTAACAATCTCAGCATACTGGAGACAACAAAAACAACTCTACTGCATCAGAAGTTGATATTGACACGATTTGGCGTGAGACTGCATTTGAACGATACAAGAATTGCATCTACAAACTAGGATTATTTTTCGCCGACAACCTTTGCGCCTCCACATTGAGACCTTCATCCGCCTCTACCACCAGCCGGCCCGTCGATCCCGAGGACGGCATCAATTTGAGGGAGCGGGTGCTAGAGCTCACATGGAGCCTTCACCATCAGGATCGCTCAACAACTACAACAGTCTGAGGAGAGGTATCAGAAAATCCTCACACGCATATCAGACACATATTTTCTCAAGCTGGAGTGGAGGCGAAAGCTGGAGCGGCTTCATCAGATGGAGCAACAGATGGTGGTGTATCGAAACTAGATGTGTGCTGGAGAGGCACCGACATCACCGCCTAGTCTGCCGTCTCAGCAGGACCAGATGGGGGCACGACGACGACGACTATCAGGACCTTTAGTGATTAGAGTTTTGTTCTAGACTATTTTATTGTATTTTATTTATTTAACTTTTTATTTTATTTGTACAGTTGATATTTAATTTACCATATTTGGTTCCTATTATTTAGAATTTGACTATTAATTATGCAAAAAAAAAAATGACTAGTAATTGTGCAATTTTTTTAAAAGAAAAATTGAATTTACCGTCGAATTTTTCGGAAGAAAAATTCGATGGTAATTAGGCGAAAAAAAAATAGTGGAGCGCCAAAATAAATTATCGATGGAAAATTCCATCCGTAATTAAATAATTTTTAGGCAAAAAATTCGTCGCAAAATCTGACGATAACTACTGGCGAATTGAAAAATTTAATGATAATTTATTATCATCAAAGATTATATCGTCAAATTTGTTCTGACGAAAAATATATTACTAACATTATTTTTGTTATTTCACCAATAAATCTGATGACATGTGTTTTTTTGTAGTAGTATAAGTAAGAAGAATAAGAAAAAAAAGCGTTTGAAGAAGACAAAAAAAATTGCGTGCACAATTAAATTGGACTTAATTGATTAAATAATTCATTTAATTGTAGAGTTTTTAGTAAAATAAGGGTATTGTTGCAATTATGATAATATTGACTACTTATTAATTTCTTAATCAACATTTGAGGAATTTTAATTACTTTGACTTTAAATATGATAATATTGACTACTTATTAAAACACTCTTGTCAACTATTTTAATAGTGAATGATCTGCAGCAAAGATCGGACAGTAGATAATGTTAAATATAAGATAATGTTTATTTTAAAATAAATATGTTAACTTTTAAAATATTTATTCTAGAAAAGTTATGTAAATTTAAAAAATATAAAATAAATAATTTTTCAATTAATATTTTAAAATATTTATTAGCAAAATTTTAAAAATACATTACTTTTATATTTTTGAATATATGTTAAATACATTAATAATGTTAAATATATGTTAAATATATTCTTATAGCAACAGAGAAATATTTGAGCCTTCATATCTTTTAAGACACGTTTTAACAAATTATCAATTTTCTTATATTATCATATAATATTGAATTATTAATATTTTAATCTTGAAGCAAAGAATTGATTTTTTTATTAAATAATAATAATAATAATAATAATAATAATAATAATAATAATAATAATAATAATAATAATAATAATAATAATAATAATAATAATTCATTTAAAAAGAAAAAGAAATCTTTTGCAGAGTAGGACGTGACAACTTTTCAAAATTAAAAATCGACATCAATGGTATAACTTTCTTTTAAGTTTCTAGAGGCCTGCTATATATACAAGTCTTTTTGGCTTACAAGTCTTACAAGTTCAATAAAATATACGCATTACACTTAATTAACGCATATTCAACAACTTCATGTTTCCAAAGCGCGCTACTCACCATGCATTATGAACAACTCTTCTTCTTCTTCCTCCATGAAAACAATTTTCTTGCCAAATTTGAAAATAATGGAACTTCAGAAATACACCCAAACGATTACAGAAATACACCCCAACGATTACAGAAATGCACCCAAAGGATTACAGAAATACACTCAAACGGTTACAGGAATTCACCCAAACGATTATAGAAATACACCCAAAGGATTTAAGAAATACACCCAAAATTCGTTGAAGTACACCTTATGCATATTTCAGAACTCTTTCTCTTTCTCCTTTTCATCTTCTGCTACTTCTTCTTCTTCAAAAACGATTTCAGAGCTTGATGTCAAAAAAAATGGAAATCGAGAATAACGAAGAAAGAAAACAGAAAGAAAAGTATGTAAATGAAGAAGAAGAACAGAAAGAGGAAGAAGAACCTGTAGCAAGAAGAAGAAGAAGAAGAGGAAGAGGAAGAGGAAGAGGAAGAAGAACGTGTAAGAAGAAGAAGAACGAAAAAGAGAAAGCAAGAAACGAAAGAAAAGAAGAAGAAGAAGAAGAAGAGGAAGAGGAAGAAGAACGTGCAGCAAGAAGAAGAAGAAGGAGAAAGAGAAGGCAAGAAACGAAAGAAAAGAAGAAGAAGAAGAAAAATGTAGACCTTGCATCGTGTTTTTGGGGTTTATTCGTTAATTAACTTGTAAAGCATACAAACCCTAATGACTTGTATGCATAACTTTTCTCAAGTTTCTAATACATTGTATTGCGTTCAAAAATGCTACTTATCCTTTAGAAAAAATAATAAATCGATCTCTAACTTTTTGATTTGCGAACATTTAAATCTTTAAGAGTTTAAAAATACATTTAAGTCAATGATCTCTTCAAAATATGAACAATTCCATTTCTGGATCTAATTAATTTGTCCTATTTTAAAAAAAAAATTATATGTGTATCTGTATCAACTAGGTCAGTGCAACGGATGTCACATTTGATAGATTATAATATGTTCAAATTTAAAAAAAAAATAAAAAATTTAAATATATTTTTAAATTTTCAAAACTTAAATATTCAAAAATCAAAAGGTTAATATCCTATTTGTCATTTTTTACGTCCTTTAATTTTTAGCCCATCATATTTTGAGAACCTAATTTATTATAGTATAGTCACCAAAAAAATTTATTATAGTATCTCATATTTGAAATTTCGTTTTGCTTTTAAAATATTGATGAAAATTTCTGCAGATATTGATTCCTCTATTTATAATATGCCAAAAAGCACCATTAACTAAATCCTTATCCTTTCTTGAGTGAATATTTAACGGGTATAGGAAAGTAAAAGCGTATTAAGTTATTAACTAGTGCGTATCCAAATTGGACTTTACTCTCTAAATTACATTAAAAGAATAATTTAATCACTGCTCATAATAAAATGTAAATAGAAAAGTATCTAGCAATTAATTTGAGTCTAATCTTTTGAATAATGTATTTCCTTTCTTCTTTAATGTGGTCTAGGTGCGACGAATCCTCAGTGGAAAGCAAACAAATAAAATGTACAAATATATGTTAACCGTTAACGCTGCTGCCTATATATAATTAGATGAATATAATTTGAGATAAGTGTATGTGGAAATGGAGTTAATATACAAAGAAACGGTGAAACCAAGTTCACCCACGCCTCCTCATCTCAAAACTTATCCCCTCTCCTTCATGGACGTTAAAACAACTCCCAATTACGTCCCTCTACTCTACTTTTACCGTTCCAACCACCAGCTTCTAGAATCTACCGTAGCCTTGCTCAAGAAATCGTTATCTGAAGCTCTCTCACTGTACTACCCAATTGCAGGCAGGTTCAGAGATCAAGTCGCCATTCACTGCAACGACCAGGGAGTCCCACTGCTCATCGCAACAATCAAAACGAATCTCTCTCACATTCTCAACAACCCAACCCATGCAAATCTTCTCCCTCTCTTCCCTCAGAATCTGCCATGGAGCGCTATGCAAAATCCAAGAGATGACGCCATACTCGCCATTCAAATCAACTTCTTCTCCTGCGGCGGAATCGCAATAGCCCTCTGCATGTCTCACAAGTTCAGCGACATCTCCGCTCTCTTCAACTTCGTCAACGACTGGGCTTCCATCACCAAGAATCAGAATCACTCACTGCTTCCCTCTCCGCCCTTGCTCCACGCCGGAGTTTCTCTTTTCCCTCAAGGAGATTTTCCGGTTTACCCGGAACCACCGTACCCTGAGATCCATAACTCGGTGTGCAAGAGGTTTGTGTTCCAAGGTTCCAAGATCGATTCCCTGAAAGCCATGGCTGCACCGGTTCACGCTACAAGGATTCAAGTGGTGACTGCACTGATATGCAAGTGTGCGATTTCTGCGCTAGGGTTAAGCCCTAACACCCAGTTGTTAAGCTCCGTTGCCGTCAATCTCCGAAACAGAATCGATCCTCCCATTCCAAACAAGACCATAGGGAACATGATTTCGTTCTTCGTGTTTAGTTCCTCTCAGACGGATCAGCTGCCAGAGTTGGTAAGCAAGATGAAGCAAGGGATGGAAGGTAGTGAGGCGCAGATGAAGAAGTATGGAGGGAAGGGTAGGGACTTGGACTTCATTGCTGAGTTCGTGAAAGGAGACGCGGGAGAGGTTCCGGAGGCGGAGGATTTGAAGATTCCGGTGATGATAATGTCAAGCTGGTGTAGGTTTTCAATGTACGAAGCCGATTTTGGATGGGGGAAACCGGTGTGGATAGCATCTGTGAGTAATGTCCCGAACTTGGTGGTTTTTATGGATGCGAGAGATGGGAAAGGAATGGAAGTGATTGTGACCATGGAAGAGCAGCACATGGCCAGGTTCGAGTGTGATCACCACCTGCTTCAATACGCCTCCGTTGATCCGCCTGTTCAATTCCAACAAAATGATTTTTGAACATCTTAACTCTCTCCAAACATAAATCTAAAAATAATCATAACCATATTACATGTGCACCAAAATAAGTTATTATATGTTAAAATATAAATATATTTTAAAAAATAAATTAAATTATATATTTTTATTAATTTTAATGTCTAATTTTAATATATGAATAATATTTTTAAGGTTTATGTATGAGGCTAAATTCAAACTCTCAAAATTTGTTTAAGCGGATGAGTGAACTGATCACTCGACTAATTTAAATTAATTTTAAAAAAAAGATTTATATAATTTATGGGTTAACCACAAATTTGATATCCGAAAGATTTAACTGCTTGAAAGATATTGATAAAACATTCTTGATTTGAAATGCAACAAAAATAAATAATAATTATTATATCTTTTGTAAGTGACAAAAAATTTTTTATATTTAACAAACGACTTATTCAGTTGATCTGAATTTGCATAATAATATTTGAATAAATATTTAGAAAACGTAAAAAAAATTGAAACAAAATTTAATTTTTAGATTTTTTTGTTATATTTAAAAAAAATATAGTAATTTACAATTAAAAAATTTTAAAAATTCACTTAACATAAAATTATCAAATTTTAAAAATAAAGATTTTTTTAATAATAATTGCAAAAAGTTTGCATCAAAATCTAATATCTAAAACTTTTTCAAAATATATATTAATATTTAATTCTTTTTGTCGCGTTATTAAATTACTTGAGAATTTATTTGTTATTAGTATATTTTTAAAATTCTTTTTGTTAGTGGTTTAAACTTTTAATATTATTTTAATAGTTTATTTTATAATTTTTTTCTTTTTTATTTTATATTTCTACACACTTATTATATATACGAGAACAAATATTTTATATCTTCCTTTCATACTTGTCGTCTGTAACACTTTACCACACTGAGTTTTACGTTTAAGCCGTAAAGTAGAAGAGGTGTGGTATTACGACCTCTAAAATAAAATGTATACATATAATAGCAAAAATATTATAATATACTAGGTGGTTTGAAGAATAGATGAAATAAAAATCACGAAATAAAAACACAACGCTCAAGAAACGAGTTAACTTGCGTGCTAAAAAAACTACAACTATCAAGCATAAGACAACAAAAGTAGGAGTAAAAGGCCAAAGATACAAAATAACAAGCTCCTAACTAGTCCCGCAAAGTCAAGGTTGGTCGGAGAATATATACACATATATATACATATTCAAAACCCAAATTTACTTAAATAAGATCCTGTCTCTCCATAAGCCTCTAAGAGGATCAAAAGGAACAAGTCATGCGGAGAGAAAACAAAATACATATATATACATAACTATACAACAAAATAACCCGATAACCACTTCGCTTCAGATGTCCAGATGCCTAACGAGGTGCCTCTCGACCTGCATATGAAAAACAACAATATAGTATGAGGTGAGAACCAGAGGTTCTCAGTATGGTAAAGGTGTCACACATATAAGATATGAGGTCCTAAGAATGCCAGAGGCAATCCTAGAACACCGACACTCAAATTACAAAACTTAATGTATTAAACAGAAGGCATAAAAGGTGATTTACCAAGAGTATTTAGACCTAACTTAACTTAATCTTGAATCTAAGTCCTACTGCATTTCCTCCATACCTCCATTTTCGACAATATTTCACAGACAAATAAGCAGATAAAAGCAAACACAAAAAGGTTACAAGTACTGCAGGTAGCAAATATATATTTAACATAGCAAATGCACTTAGGCACACCCAGTTAATGCACAAACAAGTAATTCAAATAATATGCACATGATGCATGTCTGTCCTATGGCTAATGAGTCTCATCTGTCGGTTATCAAACCAACCCGACAAGTCCGGTTTGGTAAACCTTTGAACTGTCTCCCGACGTGCATCCCCATGAGTCTATGCATCTCTCTCTCTCTCTCTCATATATATCTCCCGACGTGCATCCCCATGAGTCTATGCATCTCTCTCTCTCTCTCTCATATATATATATATATATATATATATATATATATATATATATATATATATATATATATATATATCAAATTGCTCAATGGGCCGGGTACCATTCTCGAGAATTTATAAGTGCCCGGTCACCCTTACGTCGTAGGGTCAACAGAGTATATAGTTTTCGACCTAGTACACGTGGTGGCAAGCCACGGTACTTAACCTAGAAAATCGCGTATCTCTGATCATTTAATTAATCAAGCCAAGTATTATACATAATCATTTATAACATTTCATAATCCAATTCATCACTTTCTCAGCTTTACTTCACCTCCAAGTTATCCCCACTTCCTAACTTCATCTGACTATCAGGTCTAATACTATTATTTATGATTAAAGGAATGAAAATAGAGGTTTATAAGTTTGAAATAGGTTTTAAAACTCAAAAATCATGTTTGTTGGAACAGGGACCACACGTACGCATCAGAGTATAAAAAGGCAGCTCGTGCGCGCATCCCCTTACTATGTGTACGCGTAGATGAATACTTCATGTCACGCGTACGCGTGGACATGTTTGCTAGCTCCTTACGCGCACGCATAGGACCAAACGCGTACGCGTGGATGTACGTTTTTTTTAATCAGATTCAGTAGCAAAACTGCAGAATTAAAGAAAAGAAAATAGTTTTTGATTATAATCTTCCAACACCCATAACTTTTTCGATTTAAAATATTTTTCATCCGTTCTTCAAATGGCATAAACTTCATGAACCCAATTTTTTACTTTAAAAAAATTGAAAGCAAGTTAAGGGTCCGGAAGCCAAGTTATGCCTCGTTGAAATTCGGCCAAAAATCAACTTTTTGCAAACTTTTAAAACCTCATTTTCAATCAAAACAAATCCTATGCCATTAATCACCAAACCTGCACTTTCCAACACAATATGTCCTTCTTCATTAACACATCAACCACCATAACAATTATGCCTCATACCAACAATAATACTCATACATTTCTCCAAAATCCATCATTCAAAACTATAAGTCACAACTTCTAAATTTATTTGCTTATATCCTCAAATCATTAAACAACAATCCATCAATCATCACCAACCAACCAACAAGCATCATGAGATTTTTGAAAGTATAGACACGAATGCACCTACTCTTCATTTGGTTCATGAGATGTGGAATTCAATGATCAAGAAGGTAAAAAGTGCTATATATCTCTATGAAAGAAAAGATGAACAAGAGTCATCGTCCTTCTACAATGTTGTGCACTCAATATTAGTTCAAAGATGGACAAAAAGTAACACACCTCTTCATTGTTTAGCACATTCATCGAATCCAAGGTAACTCTTTATATTTATTGTTTATTTTTATTTATAAGTGAAGATAATTGAATTATTACTAATTTATGCTTAACCACTAATTACATAGGTATTATAGCCACTAATGGTTAAGAGAAGATTCTACATGAGTTTCTTCTCATCAAGATATTGAGATCACTAATAAAAAAGTTAAATTCTTAAAGAGGTATTTTCCTGATGAAAAAGAGAGGAGAAAAATAAATATTGAATTTGCAAGCTTTTCTGATGGTAGAGGTGTCTTTGATGATTATGACTCTTTAAATGATAGAGGCATAGTTGATGCAAAATCTTGGTGGCTAATTCATGGTGGGAAAACAAAACTTCTTCAACCAATTGTTCTTAGGCTACTAGGGCAACCATCTTCTCTTCTTATTGTGAAATGAATTGGAGCACTTATTCTTTTATCCATCCCCTAAAAAAAACAAGTTGAAGTCTAAACATGCAGAAAATTTAGTATTTGTCCACACTTATTTTTGTCTTCTTTCAAGAAAAACTCCACAATGCAATAAAGGAAAAACTATGATGTGGGATATTGCTGGAGATATTTTTTCACCAATTGATGAAGAAAATGATATTATTGAAGTTACTTGCCTTTCTCTTGATGAACCAGAGTTAGAAATAGTGACTTTTTCTAATGATAAAGATATCAATCATATATGATAGAGAAATAGTATAACTTTAGATAATTTTTTTTATGTATATGTAATGTACAAAATTTTTATTATCTCTATTAAGATATAAGAGTTTATAATTTTATCTTTTGAATACCTATATACTTTAAGAAAAAATGCATATTATATTATTAATATATGTGTGTCCTCGTGTCCGACAATTTTTTAAAACTCACATAACACTTTTTTAAAACTCACATAACACCGTCTCGCATATCGTATCGTATCCCGTATCCGTACTATACTTCATACGACCTTACTGTATCACATAAGGTTGTTGACTAGGTGGGTAGTAAAATTTTACTTATATCATTTTGGTAAAAGTCTATTTTATAGAAACTAAAGACGGCTAAAGAATATAAGTAAAATTGTTGAAAGGTGACTATTATCATAAAAACATTTTCCCTGAAAATGATATTGTAGATTATTAAATAATTTAATCATATATATTCACTTAAACAGATCAAACATCTAATCATTCATAATATCACGTGTAAATGAAAATGTGTTCATATGATGATATGAAAGTACCGACCCATTTGCACAGAGAAAAAGGACTTTATTTTCATTTTTTTTTCGGGAAAAAAAAAAGTAATTCTCCCGAAATGCAGCCTTTTTCGATTGTCCTTTCGGATTTTTCTTTGGCCTTCACAATCCACACACTCTCCAATTATCAATACATAGAAAAAGAGAATGCCAAAACTTTCATGCTCTTCCTCTTCTTCCCCTCCTTTTAATTTAAAAGAAAAACACTAATCCTTTATTCCCCTCTCTCTTCTATACACACCATTTTGGTAGACTACCCCCCATTTTACCCCATCTCAAAATTAAATACTGACCAAATACTTGGTTTTGTTTTATCTCGAGTTCTCTTAAAAGAAAAGTTGGAAATTTTAACTAAAGGTTGGAGATGTGTCACTGTCACATACATGAGATAACATATTATTATAGGTGAAAACTCACGTGCAGTTGTCTTCATATGAAATTAATAGCTAAAAACCGTTAAATGACAATTTAGTCAAACACGTCAAATCATCTACCATTCTCAACTATTTTCACATAAAAACAACTGCATGTGAATTTACACAATTATTATATTGATATAACATATGCACATTGTACACGTGGCTCATCATTCGTTATGGTGGATTCTCCTTGGTGACTAGCCCCTTCAGGTAGAGCCATTTATGCATGGAAGGAAAAATACAAATTCCAGTGACAAACAAATAATAGGTCTGTTGTATGTAATACATACATATGTAACCAGACTGAATAATGCAAATATATGTCTGAGCATGTAAGAATACCTGAGTCGGAGAACTATAGCTGAATCTACAAAGTACATTAATAATATCAGGAATGTGGTGTTCAAAGCAAGTAACAACCAGTGACCCTTCCTCCATCACATAATGTTGGGCTCAGTTGCAGCATCCTTTCTAAAATTGAACAATTCAAATACAGGCAAGAACAGCAGGCAAATGAAATTTAACCTTGTGTAGAACATGAACCATTAATGCCAGCAAGCCAATGAAAAATTGAGTCCTACGACATGCTTGGGAGGATACAGTGATAGAGACAAAGAGTTGTCTCATTGCTTTTCGAGCTTTGCTGCAGCAACCTCTTCTATGAGCTTCCATGTGGCTTCGTGTTTTTGTTTCCCCTCTTCCAGAATCGCTTCGTCCTCTCGGAACTTATTCAAGCACTCCTCAAAGAACTCGGGGTCAGCGTCCAACAGGATTTTACGAACATTAAGGGATAAGTTCTTGACTAGTTGATTCCAATGGGAAGTGCTACTTTTCTCCAATGCAGGGAATACAATAGGCAGTATTACTTTCCGGTTTTGTCTGATTAAACTCTCAATATGTTCATTGTTCCACAAGTATAGAGCCCTCTCTGCCACCTGCAAAAGAATACACACTCCTTTTGAATAACTTTTCTATTGCCATTAGGTATTATAGACCTGTGTCTCTCCTTGATGAAAAAAACCAGAAAGTGCCTATGAAGAGAAAGAAACACCATATTGAGACACTTTTGGCGTAAATGCTTCCTCAAACCAAATATTATTCCATTTTCCACTATCAGGTTAAAAAGTGACTATTCCCCAATCAATCATTAAAGGTGAAGACAATTTACTAAAAATGAGATAACTAAAGCTAGAATTTGGCAAATTTCAACATCTCATATTTTGCCATTTGTAACAAGCTACATGTCAATGGAACCAAATGAATTAGGAAATTATGACCAGATCAAGTTATTTTGCATGAGGTTAACTCAGGAAGAAAGGTTATAAAACCATAAGTTGGACCTACTTTTTCAAGCAATTGCCCCCTCCATTGACTTAAAAAGAAAATATGTCTAAAATAACAACAGGCATGCCAAACTATAGCATATGTGAAATTCCTGTGAACTATCCAGTTATCCATGATATTCACTGACCAAACCCAATACAGCCTCTGGCACAAAGATTGGATCTGTATAATTGGGTTAACTTTAAATAAAGTAAGATATATTACAAAATTACAATCAGAGCATGCAAGAATCACCAGCATGAGAATGCATTCAACTTTGGAAAACAAATCTTCAACAATAGATTTGCAAGACAAACACAGCAGAAGTACAAGTTGATTACACTATAATTGGTCATTTACCTGAAAGTGTGAGCTACCCAAGCAACGGGAAATTTGGTAGAACAGAGGCACCATGCATCTTTGGAATTCTGGTGGCTGAGTAGCTTCCAGAACTTCCTCTAGCTCAGTTAGAAACATGACTTCTTTTGAGCTATTAGTGATTGGCCAGTATTTCAACAAACCCCTTATAACAGTATCTGCAAGCTTGCAGTCCTTTTCAACAAACTGCAAAATGCAGTATGACAACTGCTGATGGTACATAGCCAAGCATTTTGGTTTATGAAGAGGGATTAAAGCACGAACAAGAAACAATTTGTGCTCTTCTTTGAGTGGCAGTGCAAATCCGTTAATTATACTTCCCAATACCTCAAGAAGCTCAGCAATCCCATTAAACTTTTCTGTTTCAAAAATAAATCGGAAGAATATGTTGTTGATAGATTTCCTAATAAATGGGCGATGAACCATAAACTTTCCATAGATCCGATGCAGGATAGTTTTCAGATATTCCCTCTCCCTGGGATCCTCAGAATCAAAGAGATCTAACAATCTGAGAACGAACGAGTGATCAATGTATTTCTTAGCCAGCTTTGCATCAGTCTCAGGAGATGCAACAAACCTCAGAAGAAATTCATACACAATTTGCAAGTGAGACCAGGCAGGGTCTACCAGTGGTTCCTCATCTTCCAGATCAAATGCTTCTAGAACCTTGTTTTCACGGGGCTGTGGATTAAGTGACCTAAATAAGTTAGCAGATACCATCTGGATAACTTCTTGCATAACAGTTTCGGTAAATTTCCCATTTACAGAAGTGACATATTCCACCAGCTCAAGCAATGTCTGTCTTTTGATTTCTTTTTCCTTTAAATTCTTCGTCGGGTCGGTGAAGTCAAAAACTACACAGCACAACTTCAGTTTCCTGATAAATAAGCTTTGCTTCTCAGAGTTTACAACATCCCTAAAACTAGGCAACGCTTCATAAGGGGAATTTATCGAATTACCATTTAGTTTTGAGTTTACACCCGCATGAACTTTACTCCCATGATTATATGCTGACCTGAAAGCAGCATCAGGGTTGGAAACAGATGCGCTATTCGACACTATTGCTTCATTAGTCATAAGTCCAGGATCAGCCGTAATCAGGGATGGGGTTGATGAAGCCCCAAATTCACGATTGTCAGCAGACCTAGATGGCTTCCGAGGAAGCTTGCCCAGTATCTGTTTGATCATAATTTCAAATCTAAGCTAACACTAAACAACAGAAAAACCTCCAACCAAAGTCAGATATATTTGCACCCTTTGGTGATGCATCCAATGCAACACCTATCCAAGCTTTTCACAGTGAAGGAGCTAAACCCAGAAGCATAACTAAAATACTCTTCAAGTCAGCATATAGACACACAAAAAGGAGCTGTACAAATTGAAACACAAGGAAGATGTAGGACCAGTGGCAGTTCCCAAATAATGATTTAAACAGCAACCAGAAGCATCAAAGCAGAACCGTTTATGCTGAAACCTCGTCATCGTCACAAACTAGGGAAAACGGAAAACCCTTGTGCCTGAAAAGCAATAAAGAACCTTAATTTACACCTTCTGAACTCAAGTACTCAACTCAATAGAAATTAACCAAGTTATGACTTCACTAGGGTAAAAGATAACATTTTTCCCCTCTTTTTTCTATCAGTGGAACCTGGCACAGTTCCAGCTCCAGTATCAATACAAAGATTTCAAAATCATACTAACCTTTCTCCAATAATCGTGAGGTAGATGGAAAATTAAGTGATGAGAGTGTGATCCAGAACAGCAACGTTGTACTCGTGCATAATTCCTTCATTCAAATGGCATCATCAAGCTATGGGACAAAAGTCAAAAGCGTGTGAGAGAAGTGAAGTTGGTTCTAGTGAGTTTAAGAACTTGCCCAGTAGCGGGAAATTGAAACACGAGTGAGAAAGAGAAAGGAAAATTGGGAAAAGAAGAATCTTTTGATTGTTTCCAGTTGAAGCAATTTGAAGACAAGGGGAAGAAGGAGGGGGGAAAGCCGGAAAGGACCCCACGAAATAATGAAATATCATCCAAATCAAATAAGATTTTAATTTTGATCCATGTAAAGCGTTAATCATATATGTTTTTTAATGTAAAAAAGTAATTATTTTTATTAATTTGATATTATATAATTAAATATATGTATAAAATTATTTTATACAGTATATTAAAATTAAATTTATTAAAGAAAAAAATAATTTTATGAAAAAAAAAATGTAAAAGTAAAGCAAAGATGATAAAAACAAAGAAAATTGGGACCTCCTTGATAAACCCTTTCACTTTTGGAGTTTTGGTTATTTAATTGCAACATCTCTTTGGGCTTTCTGTAATTACATGCCATCTCACCTTATGGATTTGTACCCGATTTTCTTTTAGAAAATATCTTTTCAAAATAATGAGAGGATAAGGTAATGTATAATTTTTCATTATGTAAATTATGCAAATTGGTGTGTCACATCTCCTGTCTAGAGCAGGAATGATAAATGAAATATTATACGACTTCGTTAACTGAAAAATTAAATTGAAGATTTATTCCCCCACAGTGTTTTCTTCTTTCTTGTAA
The DNA here is from genome assembly GCF_003086295.3 of Arachis hypogaea. Taxonomy (NCBI): domain Eukaryota; kingdom Viridiplantae; phylum Streptophyta; class Magnoliopsida; order Fabales; family Fabaceae; genus Arachis; species Arachis hypogaea. The sequence continues at coordinate 144,036,779 of NC_092048.1, forward strand.
TTCCTACTTTTTATATGCAATAATTTTTTACATAATTTTTTTGGTTAAGTAAGTTTTCAATTCTCATAATTTCTTTTGATACTATGAAGTTTTGTTTGGTTTAAGTACTATGCAATTTGAAATTTTTATTTTGTTCTTTAGAATTTTCAAAAATTAATTATTTTGGTTTTTATCATTCAGTTCAGGTCCCTCTAAATTATTATGATAATGGTTAAGTCATTTCTTTTCTGGGAAAAAATGATTATGTTGGATTTAGTATATGCTAGGTGACTTTTGTTGGCATGTAAATAACTCACTTTAAAAATTATACGGCCAAAAACACAAGCTTATTTTTTTATGGAGAGTAAAATTAACAAAAGAAAGATTTTATAGAGACTCGCAACTTATTCAACCCTTATTTTTATAAAAATTTTATTATAGTATTGTTTTTTTTAATCATTAACATGTATAATTAATTAATTATTAAACTGAAATATAAGTGTATAACTAAGTTATATACAAAAAATGTATTGAATATAGAAGTAAAATTATCAAAATAAGAATAATAATATTCACTTTTGGCAAACACATTGGGGAGGAGAGAAGCCCGTTTGAGCTTCTTGAAAGTTTCACTTTAATGTTTGGCAATTTTTATCTTTGTGAACGCAGAATTGATTCTGTCTCTGAACCCACGTTTAGGAGAAGTTCAAATTTGTAACTTTTGCGTTTCACGTTTCACGTTTCATGTTTAGGAGAAGCTAAAATATTTCTTTTTTACCAACCCTACCTTTTATTTTCTTCTATAAGAATGATACTAGTAACTATTATCTTCACAGTCATTCTTTGTAGTTCTTCCTGCTTTTTCATAATTTTTTAGTTCCATTTTTTTCATCAAAATCGTTCAGATTTATTTCAATCACTAACAAATTGAAATTTTTTTATTTTTATTTGATTTTATTCATATGAATTTTATTTACGTTTCATGGTATTTTTTTTGTTCATATGATATATGTTATTGGTTTTATGGAATTTTTATTATTTCTTATCTGTATAATTTTTTTCTATTCTTTGATGTACTCTATTTTTGTTTTGTATTAATTTTTTTATTTTTTATTCTGAATTTGTAAAATTTGTAATTGTAATTGTAATTATTATATACTACGTTTATTATCAAAATTTTGAATAATATAAATTATGATCTTATAAAAAAAAGGACAAAATAAATAAAAAATTAATTATAAGTAACAATAGAGTCATAAATAATAAAAATTTATAGTCTAAAATAATACTAAATTAAAGAGTACTGACGATACTAAAAAAAATTATAGAATATTTTCTTTTTGTGTGACATTATAAAATTTATAGTACTCTCTTTTATATTTTTATTTTTTATTGTATTTATTTTATTTATATGATAAATATTTTTTATATTATTTTCTATAGTATTCTGATTTTGCTAATGTCTATTTTAGTAATTTTTCATCTAAAAGTAATTTTGAGTTGTATAATCCAAACAACATTTATTTTACTATAATCAATTTTGATATAAAGATTACCAAACATAAATCACGTTAACCCAAATTAACTTATCATCAAAATCAATTTTACAAAATCAATTTTATGCAAACTCTGGTTTGCAAACTGTAATCCAAACACACACATAGCAGTTAGGTGGTTGGTGGTGCAATAGAGTTGCACAATGTGGTGGATCCGTCAAGGGTTAAGGAAGGTAGTCGTCCAAGATTAGTTAGAAAAAGATAAAAATAAGAGTTTATTTTTAATGTATTTATTTTTTTGGATGACCATTTACGTGATTAATATAAAAAATAATTATTTTTATGATAGTTATCAAATTTGGGCCGACCGATTCAATCAAAAAACCAATAAACTAAACCCAAAATCAATCCGGTCCAAATCAAAGACCGTTCTCTCTATCGAATTAGTCAAATCCAATATGATCCGATAAAAATCGGTCAAATCCGAATCACCCGAACCCGTTCTGGCCCATCCGGGTCTACAGTGTATCGGTCCCTTAGCAGAAGCGTGGAAGAGACGCTCTATAAATATATCAATGGACTCAAGAGTCTGACCCGTCCGATTTTACGGTGCACCGGCCTCTCAGCAGAAGCGTGGAAGAGATGCTCTACAAATGTACCGGGAGACTACAAAAAACTAAATTTAAAGTGGGCACTGAAGGTTTGAATCAAAGATCTTATCCATGGGAGTTACTTCTTTACCATTGGACTATATTACTTATTATTAAGATAAGTGCTAACTAATATATATTGAAAACATTTAGTTACATTACATAAAATTTTTATTTAATTTTAATTTTAATTATATTAATTATTAATATAAATATAAATTTTATTAAATACTTATAAATTAAAAAATGAATAAATAATCATTTTATTATTCACAATTTATTTTTTCATTATATGATGTATACTAATATTATTTTTTCAATAAATAATTATAGTATCTAATAACATAATAGGCATAAACTAATTAATAAATTATTAAAATTTTAAAATAATTATATTGGTATAAAAATAATTAAAAAATACTTATTATAAAAAAATTAATATTTTATAATTATTTAATTATAACTAGATCGATGGTTCAACCAGTAATCAGAAGGTTCAAGCAATGACCTAGTAATTCACTATTTTGATTACCGATGCGGTTTTGATAAGTGATAACTAGACATTAACAGATACACATGTAAAATTACTTTATACTGAGGGTGCATTAAAATTAGATTATAAAAATAAATGATCAAATTCTTTTAAAATGAGAAAATTAACAAGTAAAAAAATTAATAATCCAATTATCTTTAGATAATATAAAATAAAAATTACAAATTTAATAGTAATTAATTTTTTATTTTATCATTTTATAACTCTACAGTACTAACTTCGGATGAGTTCTTTTCAGGAATAAAAAATCAGGGAATGTTATCGTTGATCAAAATTTGGAGCATCAAACACGTTTAAATGCCAATACATCATAGCATTATCTATAACCAATTAACCATGCATCCTGCATTAAAATCTACTGTTTCTCCTTTCTTTTCTTTCCTTTTTTTTTCCATGAATTCTTTTCAGTTTTGTACCCTTTAAACCTTTGTGTGGGATCAAATTCCTTTTAACACTTGTATAGATATATCTTCAAGGTAACTGATGGATGAAGTCTCGTAGTAATTAATAGTAATTATCTTATTTCAAAGGCGTGTGTTACTTCGTTGACTTACATTCTCAATTAAATATAACATCAGCCAGTTATTTTTGTATCAAGAAGGAAGATATATACCCTTGAGTCTTGACTTTTTAGTCCCATATCCACATTAGATAACAAGTGATTGTGACAGAAAATGTTGAAAAGAGAGAGTTGTAATTTATAATGGTGGCAAAATACATCTCGAGTTTTCTTCAATTAGTCATATAATTACATTACAACAACTTCAAGTAGGGTAGTAATGTTTCCTCCAAAAAAATAAAGGAAAAAAGCCAACTTTCTCAAATATAACAACGACAACAGAATTGACCATTAATCATGTATTGTCACCTCATTAAGAGTTTGATCTCTCGGATAGTTTTACCATAACAAAACTCTTTTATTGAGATGACAATATATGATTTGATGTTAGTATATATTTTTATATGGACAGAGAAATCAAAATTGAATCACAATAATTTGGCAAGGAGTATTGCTTATATGCAAACTCACCATCCATGCCACCAACATCAAGCAGCACAGCCACTCAGTTGTTGTTACTGTTGTATACACTCTTGTGCTGCTGTGTTACATGCTGCATAATATCTCAAAACCATACATCCCATTATCCATGAAGACAGTTCCATCAAGGAGCACCCAAATACTACATTTCTTCAGGAAGCTGAAAAGATAAACTGAAGGATTTAGACATAAATTCAAAGTACTCTATGCCATTGTTCTTGTAATAATGAAGAATCCAAAATACTTCAAGGAATGAATTCCCTTTAGGATGTGCTTGCAAGTTAGGATCTTGGAGAGGAAAGAAGGGAAGGGAATGCCTTAATAAGCAAAGGGGGGGGGGGGTCTATTTTACTCTCTATTCTTTAAGCCCTTCTCTTCCCTCTCTTTCTGATTATGCTTTCAACTCACAAGCATACCCTTAAGGCATCACATATTTCACTTAACAGAGTTTAAAATTTCAAGTGGCATAGGCTGACTTTAGAGCCAGTCACATAGGAAGCTACAGACTTTAACCTTTACATGAACAGGATTTATCATGGTTTGACCAAATTCTACATCATGTTGCCCCTACAGGTTTGATACAAACTGGGTTTAAGTTAGATCACAAGGTTTGCAAGGTACACTCTCAGAAGTTATAAAAAAAGGATTAAGGGTTTAAATGTGCTGAGTCTCGATATAAAAGGATATTTTATATCGAACATTAGCTTTGGCTGCCACCCAGGAGCTAGGAAACATTCAACAAATTGATTCTCTACTCCTATTCACCAATCCATTACATGAAAAAAAATATTAAAATACTACAAAATTTCTTAAAATTATCAGTTAATAGAGCAGAATACATATCCCAGTTCTAACTAACCTGCAGATCTAATAATGGGTTATTGAACAAGCACGGCTTCACTACTTGCAGCCTTCTTTACAGCAAGTTCCTCTAATTGTTTCCAAGTGGCTACACGTCTTGCAGTGGCTTCATCTTGCTTTGCTTCATATTTGTCATATTCTAGCACACAGTCCTTGAATAGATCAGGATCAAGATCATAAAAGATCTTCCGCACGTTTAAGGTCAAACTATGGACAACCTGGTTCCAGTGATTTCTAGTATTTTTCTCCAATGCAGGGAAGATAATGGGAAGAATTACTTTACGATTTTGTTTGATTAAGCTCTGAATGTGATCATTATTCCACAAGAACAAAGCTCGTTCAGCCACCTGACACAGTTAAAACATGAGATTTAATGTACGTAGAATAGTATAATGCAGCTGAAGCTAGGCCATAGGTTTATGATAAATGACAACTATATTTTAATGATTTCATATCATTGGCGTTGCATGATGAGATTTACACTACAAGGCCAATTAATTAGATTCATTTAAGCATATTGATAGTCAACAATATCTGATATTTGGAAGTAAAATCACAAACATATAGCTTATGTGGATCACAATTCACAGCATTAACTTCTAACAGTCAAATATTGTAAATAACAAGTTAGAAGTGCGAAGTCACACGATATGAAAGTGATACAGAGGTGACCTCTAACGCATAAGACATAAATTTAAAGAGGAACTTTCCTAAATTACTAGGAAACATATGTGCTAAAGTGAGTCATATGCTAGAAATGAAATCAATCTTGCTACATTCTAACGAATACGATTGACATCCAGTCATCAGGAATTCACTTAACAACCTAAGCTTTTGGGAAATCTATCCTCATGAACCTAGTGATCAAGAGTTTAATACTTCCTACATTGTTACTCTAAATTAAAACTAATTTTCACAATGTCTGGTCAAACTCAATGCTTCAAGTACAAAGAGCTTCCAAATGAGAGTGCATATTAAGGAAATTTTATGAGGGAGGAAGGAATGGGGTGCCTGAGAGAGTTGGGACCAGCACGTTAACGGCTTACTAGAAACATAAAACACACAATACAATACATTATAGCATATTATCGAATAACCTTTACAAGTTTCCAGCAAGATCAAAATCTCCGATCATGAAAATTGCATACCACCATTGGTTTTAATTTCTTAAAAGCTTTTCCATACAGGTTTTATAATCAGCATCCTTAATTATCCTCCGCATATTTAGCAGCATTGTGCACTCTGTAAGCAGTGAGGAAAAACTAAGATTTCTTGTAAACTCACAGTGCTCATACAAGACGAGGTTCAAACACTAACACGTTCATGGAGATATGGCTCAAGGAAACAAAAAACTTCACAATGTCTTTATTATTGTTGCTTTTTAATTTGTTGTTGTTAAATTGAAAATATAGACCCAAAGATATAAGCAATAAAACCTTTGGTTGGTGAGTAATATGGATTCTTGACTGGAACAAACAAATGAATATCAAAAGGCAGAAAGCCAGAAACAACAAAAAGGGAGTACAAGAGCATTAAGAATTCCCTACCTGAAAGTGTGGGCTGTTCAAACAACGGGCAATACGCCGAAACAATGGCACCATACAGCGCTGGAATTCTGGAGGTTGAGTTACTTCCAAGATTTCTTCCAACTCTCCGAGGAACATAACTTCCTTTGAACTACTGGTTATTGGCCAGTACTTCAACAATCCCCTAATGATGGCATCTGCGAGTTTGCAATCTTTCTCTACAAATTGAGTAATGCAGTAAGATAATTGCTGATGATACATTGCTAAGCATTTTGGTTTGTGCAACGGAATCAATGCACGAACAAGGAACAGTTTATGCTCTTCTTTCAATGGCAAAGCGAAACCATTAATGATGCTGCCCAGTATTTCAAGGAGCTCAGCAATCCCATTATGTTTCTCAGTCTCAAAAATCAAACTGAAGAAGACATTATTGATGGCTTTCCTAATGAAAGGGCGATGAACCATGAACTTCCCATAGATGCGATGCAAAGTCATCTTTAAGTACTCCCTTTCTCTGGGATCTTCGGAGTCAAACAACTCCAACAGCTTTAAAATGAGGGACTGATTAATGTACCTCTTAACCAACTTTGCATCCAGCTCAGGTGATGCAACAAACCTCAGAAAAAGTTCATACACAACTTGCAAGTGAGGCCATGCAGCATCCATCGAAGGCTCATCGTCCTCCGTCTCAAGGCCTTCAACGAATTTGCTATCACGCGGCTCAGGACTCAATGTTCTGAATATATTAGCAGACACCATTTTCACAACCTCCAATGTCACCACTTCGGTAAACTTGCCATGCGCAGAGGTCACATAATCCACCAATTCCACCAATGTCTGCCGCTTAATCTCCTTCTCATTGAGGTTCTTTGAAGGGTCAGTGAAGTCAAAAACAACAGTGCACAACCTTAGCTTCTTCACAAACAAAGCCTGCTTCTCAGAACTGTGAACATCCCTGAATGTAGGCAATGGTTCGTCATAAAGACACATCAAATCTCCATTCAAACCCGATGATGCAACATTACCATGATTCTGATGATGCCCTGCATCTAAATCAGAATTTCCATGCAATGCAGGAGAAGAATTCCCCTGTTTTGAATGAACATGGTTTCCACTTCCACCATGTTCAGAACCTTTGGATGACTTACGAGGAAGCTTATTGAGTATCTGTTTGAACATAATAACAATAATAACAACAACAATGATTCAAAATGAGAAAAACTAACACCCTCCAACAAATCTGAAAAAACAACACCAATCCTTGAAGCTTCCCTCGTAATATAAGAATAATTCAATGAAATACAATCATGTTATGAACCGAACAGACACAAAGGTGGTTGTTTTCTGTTGCATAACGTGTTTCCTTATGCAGAAAGAGGATAAGGTAAAGAGAAGACATGCTCATCTGGGTATCAAAAGAAACCCCATTTTCCTGATTACTCTGCCCATGGTGATGGAGAAGACCCAGTTCTGAATCTCGTTCATTCGATGATTGAATTGAGAAGATGAACGAGGAATCTTTTGCAAGTAATGCCCTTTCCTTTTCTTCTGTTTTGTTTGGGAAACCCCTTTAGATAAAGAATGAAACTTTTTTGCAACAGAGAAACGAATTCAGAAACAAACAAAAACGTGTGTGTATGGTTGGGAAACAGAGATCACGAGGTTCACAATTCAGGAAATGGGGGAACTCAATCTTCTCCTTCGTTTTCAGAATGTTCTTCAGAATTCAGATTTTCCCTTCCTTTTTTCCTTTTATGTTTATATTTCAATTTTTTTTTTCTGGATGAAAATAGAAGAGAATTTTGCAAGTATCTATCTGTAAAAAGAACCCAAAAAAAAAATGGGAAGGAATATTCAAAGAGAAAAAGAAAAATAGTAATAACAATAATAATAATAATAAAGGGCAAAAGCACATGCAGTGTAATACAAGCGTACATACAAATGATAATTTTTATAAAAAAAAAAGTACTAATAAAATAATTAAAGGGATGGTTGAGAAATACTTGATAAGCAAAGGAAGGTTGTTTAATGAAAATAATAACAAAATTTAATTTTAATATATTCAGACATTACAATATTTTACATAATTTTTTAATTATATTTAATTTTTAAATAATTATTTATATAATTAATATAAAATAATTATTTTTATTAATTTAATATTATCTAATTAAATGTACGTATAAAATTATTTTTCATTAATATTGCATCAAAATTCAAAAGTAAATTCATGATTATATATGTATGTGGTAGTTGATTATTGAGATAGAGAGTAATTTCTTTTGTGGTTATATCAATCAATGATTCAGAGTCATATTTAGAAGAAAGGGTTGGAGACATAAGCAAATGGGCCAAGAATGTGCCAGTGAGCCACTAATCAGAAGCCATCAAATTAGGGTGGGAAATATTTAGGGTGACAGCTTTACTCATCATCATGACATGTAATGAGTATTTATTTGGGTAAGCAAATTTCAGTTAATTCAAATTTAAGTAACATTAACCTGTCACTAATCTTGTTGCAGCATACAAAAAATTCTGTCACTTATCGCAGAGTAAATTAGTAATTATTAATTTGATTTTTAGGTGGGATGAGAAAAAATTACTAGCTTGTTTCTCTAGTGAAAAATAATTACAATTATGAACTTAGTTGTATACAAAATTTATTAATTATTTTTTTTAGAATTTAGTTTTAGTAAATTAATAATTTAAAAGATTTTTTTAAAAACACATAAAGAAGAAACTGCTACAAAACAAAAAAGAATTTATCTCCTCTTAGATTTAAACACACTGAATGCATGTTCACCCTTAAGACGCTATCATAGCTAAATTTTCACTTTCTAAAAATTTTATAGAATTCTAATAATAAAAGTCCATTTAAAAAGTTTTAAAAATAATTTTTTTGAGTATTTCACTTATAAAAAATAGTAATATTTTTGTGAGCTTTTAACTTATGAAAAATAGTAATATTAATGTTTGGTATAATTTTTAAAATAAAATTATTATTTTTATTATATTTTTATAAAATAAATATTTTTAAAATTAAAAATTCAAAAATAAAATAACTTATTTATAAATTACTTTTAACATAATTATTTATTATTTAAATTATTTTATTAAAAAAACTTAAATAAACTATTTATCCAAATTGGATCTAACTGCAAAATCAAATACTACATGCCTCACGGCCTCACCTACCCGCACAAACTAACATTCATAATAGACGAGTCATTCACATTAATTGCATTATTTTCTCTTAACATCTTTTATCAATGTTATTCTTTTATTAATACCAAATAAAACCTTCTCTTCATATATATATATATGCGCCATTGATCCATATATTTCTATCAAATAATATCAAATAATATACTTAGTTTTAGACTCATGGTTTTTAATTGAAAGTAGTTAAACATATCATTTTATATATCATAAAGCTAAAAATAATAATCCTATTTTACATCCCTTCGATTTTATTCATATGTATTATTATTAAATTAATCATTTCTATTAATTTAAATTAATATACCTGTTAAAATTTTCAATAACAATTTTCTCTACAATGTGAACTATTACAAATGTTATTGCCTAATTATTTGTTACAAGGTGGTGTTGGTAGTTTGACAACCAAAAATTTCAAATTCCAAGTTTGAAAATAATAAGAGAAAATTGCAATAAGAGATCTTTTCCCATACAAAATGGTTTAAAAAAGAATCTATACATTTTAGATAAATTTTTAGTGATAAGAGGTGAATTTAGCAGCTCCACTAACATACACACAAATTATTATTTTCATTCTTCGTTAGAAAAGAAAAGAACATGATTGTTTTGTTATAAATTATTATTATTATTATTATTATTATTATTATTATTATTATTATTATTATTATGTTGTAAAAGATAGTGAAGAGTGAATTCGTTGAATGATGGATTACTTTTTATTTTTTTTGTCAAAAGTTTTTTTATTGGATAATTGAAGTATAAAAAAGAGTTTAACTACCAAATTTCTTTTGTAATTGTTAAAAAGTTAAATATAAAAGAATTTTGTAAGAAAAAAAGTTTTACTTTTTAAAAATATTTGATGTATATAAAAATATATATATAATACTTATATTTTATAACATAAATAACTTTAGTGAAAGTATTGGATAATAATTTAGTTAACAGAATTGTATTAACAAACATAAAAATCACAATTTTTTTTCTTTTTTTTTCAATAGTACGGTTCCTCAGAAAATCGTAGTCCCCAGTGGAAAGGTCTGTTCGACTTTCTTCTCAATGTTCATCCTCTTTTTGCATTGTCGGGAGTTGTTGGGATCGTTTTTTCGACCGGTCTATCTCTCTATTTAAGTTCATTTTCTTATTCGGTGGTTAATTTTGTTGACTTTATGAAGTGATTGATTAATAGCAGTAAGATAACATTGTTCAAAATAATGTTTTTAGTAGAACATTATGTGTTTGTAATTTTTTTAATTATAAATTTTGATGTTTAAAATTGTATGTAAAATTTTAATAATAAATTATAAACAATTTATTACGTGAAATTGTAAAAATTTGAATTTATTAGTTTTAGAAATAATTAAATTTAAATATTTAAAATTATATATTATATTTTAATAATTTTATTTAATATTAAATTAAACCAATTAAATTCAGTCGAACCATTAAATTATTGAACTAGTCACTCTATTAATTTATTGGCCTCGCAACCTTTCCAATACCACTATATTTCAATCACCTGCTATCATTGTTGGTCACTCTAAATTTTATGTCTTAATTTAGTTTTATTTCGTTCGATTTTTAAATTCTTTTAAATTTAGTCTTAAATATTTTATTATTTTTAATTTTGAATTTTTTTTTAACTTTTAATCAATAATTATTATTAAATATTTTATTAGTTAAAACGTTTTGGCTCTTAGTTAATTCTAACAATAATATTACATATTTAATTCTTTTTATAAACATAATCCAATCAAATTAAACAATAAAATTTAAAATAATATTTGTTCCGTCCTGGAGGAGCCGAGGTCTGCTGCTTTCAGTTGAGCACCTGGGTCCTTGATCGAGCTAAAGGTCGTCCAAGTATCACGGTGCGGCTCTAACCTCGGTTTTCTGGAATACGGCGGCGGGAGCACCTGCACAAAGCACTCCGACGCTCAAGTAAGTATATGAGTTATAAGAGAATAAGAATAATATATGAGAATGAGTTCTGTAACCTGCTTTTTGTGGTTGGGTTAGGTTTGGTTTTATAGGCGTGTGGTGTGTTAGTTTGTTTCGAAATGTCAGGTGAGTGCTGTTATTGATATCTTTGACCTGTGCAGAGGCGTGATTGAATTTGAGGGAGTGAGTTCCGTGATTGTGGGTGACGTTGCTGACTTGTTCGCGTTTTAGTTGGAGGTTTTTATGCTTTTGTTCGGTTTATCCGAGTCTTTAGGTTGGTAATCAATTTTGAGTTTATCTCCGAGTTTGGTGGTGTACACGTCATAGCCCCCAAGTTCGGCTAGTGTTGTATGTGAGAACAGTGGGCGAACTTTAGTTGATTTGTTGCTGACTTCGTTTTTTGGCTTAATAACTTTTTGTTGCTGCTGGGCCTCCGTGGCCCATTTAAAGGAATTTGAAAGGAAATTGGAATGACTCTTTGGTTATTCTCGTGACTCATTTAATGTGCCATTATGTGGATTGGTTCCCCACGTTGACGGTAGTTATTGACTAAGGTTTCCACTAATTTAGTGGGCTTTGTAATAATAGCTGCACTTCGCTTCGAGACTTTACATTTTGCTGCTATATTTCTTTTTTACAGTTTACCCTCCCTCATGTCTTCGCAAGGTTAGTGTTTTTCTTCATTTACTTTTTGTTATTACTGCTATGGCGAGAGAGAAGTTGAAAGTGGTTGAGGAGAGGGAAGACGACCCGTATCATTGGGTCCATGACGACGTTAAGACTCGTTCTTCCTCGTTTACCATTGCGGAGTCCATATCTGATTTGGGTAGTTTGACTGTTGTTAGGGTTGGTTCTGCTGTTGCTGTCGAGCTTCTCCCTTGTTCTGATACTGATAGGGTTTGTGAGAGGAGGGGCGATTGGGGGTATTTCTATATGTATACCCCCCTGTATCTTTGAACTTGGTGTGAGATTTCCCTTTACTTCTTTCGAGTGTGACGTTTTTACGCAGCTCAACTACGCGCTTTCGCAACTTCACCCAAATTCGTGGGCGTTTCTTCGTGCCTTTGAGTGTTTGATGTTGGTAAGCCCCCATTCCGAGTACTTTTGATATTCGGAATGGGCCTTCCCAGTTTGCGGCTAGCTTGCCGTGTGAATGAGGTCGTCTAGCTTCTTCTGTTCGTCTGAGGACTAGATCGCCTTCCGAGAAGATCCTCGGCACAACCTTTTTGTTGTGCTTCTTTTCTGCCAGTTGTTTCTGGGCTCTTTGTTTGATGGCAGCGATTTCCCTATCTTCCTCGGCTAGGTCAAGCTCGGCATTTATGGCTCTTATGTTATATTGCTCGTCATATAGCTCGGCTCTTAGCGTTGGGATTCCGATTTCTACAGGGATTAATGCTTCCGAACCATAGACTAGTCTGAAGGGTGTCTCGCCCGTGGTGTTTTGTACTGTGGTGTTGTAGCTCCATAATATTTCCGGTATTAGCTCGGCCCACTTGCCCTTCGCGTTATCGAGCTTTTTCTTGATCGCCTGTAACACAACTCGGTTAGCAGCTTCGGCCTGCCCATTGGTTTGTGGGTGTTCGACCGAGCTAAAATGATGTTGTATATTAAAATTTCTTAAAATGAGCCGAGCTTATTATCTGTAAATTGTCTACCATTGTCTGATATTATTTCCTTTGGTATTCCAAATTGGCATATTATGTTTTTCCATATAAAAGATCGTACCTTTTTAGCTGTTATTCTTGCTAAGGGTTGTGCTTCTATCCATTTTGAGAAGTAGTCTATTGATACTAAAAGAAATTTTACCTGTCCTGGTGCTATTGGAAATGGGTCGAGGATGTCGAGTCCCCATTTGTGAAAAGGCCAGCTTACCTCTATGCTGTGCAATACCTCGGCCGGTTTTGTGGAGAGGGCTTCGTGTTTCTGGCATTTGTCACATGCCTTGACTTTTGCTAAGCAGTCTCTCTTCATGGTCGGCCAGTAGTATCATGTCCTAGCTATTTTTGCAGCGAGAGCTCGTCCTCCTATGTGATTTCGGCATACACCCTCATGAATTTCGTCCATCACCTCTCTTGCTTCATCTTTGCTTAAGCATTTTAGCAATGGTTGTGAAAAACCGCGCCTGTATAGCTCTCCTGCTATCTTTGTATAGAAGCTCACTTTACGTCTGAACTGTTGTTGGTTGGGCTCGGCACTGGGTATGGTACCTGTATTTATGTACTCCAAAAAAGGTGTTCTCTAATCATGGAGGCGGTTAATGTTTTCTATGTATAATAGTTCAGTGCTGGGTTTTGTGAGTGTGAGTTGTGATAATGCCTATGTTTGTGTATCTGCCCTAGTGGCGGCAAGTTTGGATAATATGTCTGCCCTAACATTTTGTTCTCTATGCACATGCAGTATAGTAAATGAGCTAAATTTTGAAATGAGATCATTTGCTATGAGCCAGGATTGTTCTAGCGAAGGATCTTTTACCTAGAATTCACCTCGGATCTGTTGGACCACCAGGAGGGAGTCGCAATGTGCTATCAGGCATTTACTTGGTGGCTTAGGGCGAGCTTGAGTCCTGCTACGATGGCCTCATACTCGGCCTGGTTGTTGCTTGCTGAGAAATGGAATTGGAGGGCTTGTTCGGCTCTTACCTCGTCACCTTCTTTTAGGATTATTCCGGCCCCACTTCCTTCTCGGTTTGATACTCCGTCCACATGTAACTCCCATGTTTTGTTATGTTCGTCAGGTGTCAATTCCATGATGAAATCGGCGAGGATCTGTGCTTTCAGGGGCGATCTAGGTTGAAACTGAATGTCGAATTCTGAAAGCTCGATCGACCATTTGGTCAGGCGTCCGGCCAGTTCTGGTTTTGTTAATATTTGCCTTAATGGGTGGTTTGTCCTTACCACTATCGTTTGGCTTTGGAAATAGTGCCTTAGTCTTCTTGCTGTGATCACGAGTGTTAAGGCTAGCTGTTCTATCCTCGGATATCTTTGTTCTGTCGGCTGCATGACTCTGCTGACGAAGTATACTGGCTGTTGTGTCTTTCCTGTCTCAATGACGAGAGCCGAGCTTATAGAATGATTGGAAACGGACAAATACAGATATAGAGGTTTACCAACTATAGGTCTCTCTAGCACGGGTGGTGATGATAAGATGGTTTTAAGCTCGTCAAATGCCTTCTCGCATTCTGCTGTCCATTGGAATTTTTTATCTTTTAAGATCGTCTGGAAAAATAGGTAAGATCGGCTTGATACCGCTGGTAAGAATTGAGAAAGTGCGGCTACCCTTCCTGCTAATTGTTGCACTTCTTTCATCACTTTAGGGCTTGCCATGTTGAGTATTGCTTTGCATTTTTCAGGGTTCGCTTCAATTCCTTGTGAGGTTAACATAAACCCGAGGAATTTGCCTCCTTGAACTCCAAAGGCGCATTTTTCCGGGTTGAGCCTCATATTGTATGATCGAATCTGTTCGAATATTTCCTTGAGATCGTCACAGTGTGACCGCTCTTGGGTGGTCTTGGCTACCATGTCGTCGACATAAATTTCGATGTTCCGACCTATTTGATGTCGGAATACCTTGTCCATCAATCGTTGGTAGGTTGCACCTGCATTCTTTAGGCTAAATGGCATAACTCTATAGCAGAAATTACCATGTTCAGTTATAAATGCAGTCTTGCTTTGATCTTCTGGATGCATAAGGATCTGGTTGTATCCAGAGTATGCATCCATGAAGCTCAAGCTTTTGAAATCTGATGCATTGTCTACGAGTTTATCGATGCATGGTAAAGGATAAGCATCTTTAGGGCATGCCTTGTTCAAGTCTGTAAAGTCGACGCACATACGCCACTTACCTGAATTTTTCCTTACCATTACTACGTTTGAGAGCCATGTGGTGAAGCGGATTTCTTTGATGAAGTTGGCTTTAAGGAGTTTCTCTGTCTCTTCTAAGGCTGCCTTTGATTTTTCCGCCCCAAGGTTTCTCTTCTTCTGAGCTATAGGTCGGCTTGTCCTGTTGGTGGCCAATTTATGGCAGATTACGTCTGGGCTTATACCGGGCATGTCTGCCGGTGTCCAGGTGAACAGGTTGGCGTTTGTTTACAATAATTTTATCAGTTTCGACCTTTGTTGTCCTTGTAGTGCTTGGCCGATGTATGTTACCTGTTCCGGTATATGGGTCAGTTGGATCTTCTGGAGCTCGTCTGCTGGTTGAGGTCTTTCTTGTGTGTCCCCTCGAGGATCAAGTTCGGCCAAGGACAAGACTTCTGTGCCATGTATTGATTGGACTTCACGTTGTTTCAGGCTTGTGTCCGATCTTTTTAGGCTCGCATTATAGCACTGCCGAGCTTGTTGGCGGTCAGAATGTATTGTCACTATCTTGCCGCCCTGTGCCTGAAATTTAACACATAGATGATAAGTAGATATGACTGCTCTGAACATGTTCAGAGTAGGTCTTCCGAGAATAATGTTATAAAGACTAGGGCAGTCAACTATTAGGTATTGTATGTCCAAGGTTCTTGACAACGGGTCATTTCCCATTGTGGTCCTTAGCCATATATAGCCCTTGATCGGCACTCTTTCTCTAGAGAATCCTACTAATTCTCCAGATAAGGGTTGCATTAGTTTTTCAGATAGATTCATTTTTGAAAAAGTAGAGTAAAACAGGACATCTGCACTACTACCTGGGTCCAAAAGGACTTTTCTTACCAGAAGGTCGCCTGTTTGAATGGAAATTACTACCGGGTCGTCTGTGTGAGGGGCGGCCGAGCATATATCAGCTTGGTTAAAAGTGATTTCTAGGTCCTACATATCTTTGTTGTTTGGCGGTGTTGTTCCTTCGATTGCTAGCATTGCACGGTAACTTCGCTTCTGTGCTGAGGTTGTTTTGCCGCCTCCTGCGAATCCCCCAGATATGCAGTTTATAACCCCTTTAGGTGGGTTGTTGTTCAGCCATTTGTTGGTATCTTTGTCTGCCGAGGCTTGCTGGCGTTCCTCTCTGTTTCTGTCGCTCTCTTTGTACTTCCGTCCTTCGATGTACTTATCCAATAGGCCCTGCCGAGCTAACTTTTCTAGGAGGCCTTTAGCTATTATGCACTCGTCGGTGGTGTGACCATACTTTTGGTGGAAAGCACAGTGTTTGTTTTTGTCGACGAATCGCTGATCTTGATAGCTCTCGGCCCTTGTTGGTGGCTTGATAATCTTGGCGTTGAGTATCTCTTTGATTATCTTTTCTCTTTTCGTATTAAACCTGGTGTAGTTGTCAAATTTTGGGGTGAGTTTGAATGGCTTGCCTAGATCTTTAGTGCTCCCCGATCTGGATGTTCTGTCGCCTTCCCTCCTTGGTCTTCTTTCGGTTTTGTCGGCCTCGCGGAGTTCTTCAATCTCCATTTGTCCTGCTGCTCTCTCTCGAAACTCTTCCAATGTCTTTGGTTTTGTAACTGCGATTATTTCTCTGAATTTTCCAGGTCGGAGGCCGGCTTTGAGGGCATGTAGGTGGACAGCCGGGTTGAGATCGGGTATTTCCATGGTGGCATCTGTGAATCTGGTCATATAATCCTTCAGGCTCTCTTGTGGACCCTGACGGATGGTGCTGAGATGATCCGATCCGTGCCGCTGCAAAATAATCGATAAAAGACCTTGCTAATTCCTCGAACGAAGCAATTGATCCTGCAGGTAATTTCGAAAACCAGAGCAAAGCAGCTCCGTCAAGGTAAGTAGGGAAAGCTCTGCAAAGCACATGATCGTTGTTAGGTCCGTTAAAAAAATCATAGATTGAAATTTTTTAATGTGAGCCCGGGGGTCACCAATCCCCTTGTATGGCTCAAGAGAGGAAGGGAGTGTGAAATGCTTTGGCATTTGATAATTCGTGATTTCCTCAGAGAAGGGGTTGTCCAAGGTCAGCTTTTCCTTGGGGGGATTGACACCTATTAGATAGGTACCGCCTTGGGTTGAGCTTTGAGAGTTGCCCTCCTCTCGCTTGCTGTTCCGGGATGATAGCTCTGCTAGTCTCTTGACTTCCGCTTACAATTCAGCCATCTGGGTCATGAGTTCAGCCTGACTGAGTTGATGAACTCTATTGTCAGCCATGTCGGAAGGTTGATAAACCCTGCGTAAAAGAAGAAAGCAAAGTGTAATATGAAAATAGAGTGGGGTTAGATATCGGGCCCTACGGTGGGCGCCAAATGTTCCGTCCTGGAGGAGCCGAGGTCTGCTGCTTTCAGTTGAGCACCTGGGTCCTTGATCGAGCTAAAGGTCGTCCAAGTATCACGGTGTGGCTCTAACCTCGATTTTCTGGAACACGGCGGCGGGAGCACCTGCATAAAGCACTCCGACACTCAAGTAAGTATATGAGTTATAAGAGAATAAGAATAATATATGAGAATGAGTTCTGTAACCTGCTTTTTGTGGTTGGGTTAGGTTTAGTTTTATAGGCGTGTGGTGTGTTAGTTTGTTTCGAAATGTCAGGTGAGTGCTGTTACTGATATCTTTAACCTGTGCAGAGGCGTGATTGAATTTGAGGGAGTGAGTTCCGTGATTGTGGGTGACGCTGCTGACTTGTTCGCGTTTTAGTTGGAGGTTTTTATGCTTTTGTTCGGTTTATCCGAGTCTTTAGGTTGGTAATCAATTTTGAGTTTATCTCCGAGTTTGGTGGTGTACACGTCAATATTAATTATAACTGATTTTAATTATGTTAGATAAATCTGATTGGATTTGATTAAAAAAAAAATTTGAATATATAATATTATTTAATTATAAAATAATTAATTTAAATTAGTTAAATAATTAGTTCATTTAGTATCTATCTCTCAGTTTCTGTCTCTCTACCAAACGCTACCGTAACTCATTTAAATAAGTGATTGACTAACAATAAATCTTTTAAATGAAAATAAAAATATTCTTTAACTTCCGAATTTAAGGATAAAAAAATTAATAACAACGATCTTTAAAAATAAAAATGTTAACAAAATCTTTAAAAATAAAAAAAGTTACTATTGTATTTAAATTCTTTTGTTAAGAAATTAAATAATTTCAACCCGAACCGACCCATATAGAGATACACAAGCCGAGCTGAAGTTGGAAGGCTAAGCTCCTGTTCCACCCAAAGTCCCAAACACTATGCAGATAAAATCAACAGCCAAGGCAGCGGCGTGATTCTAACCCATGGCTCCGAAGGCAAAACCCGTCGTCGCTGCTGCGGCGTCTCAGCCTCCTCCTCCCCTGGAAGATCTGTTCACCGCCCTCGACAGGCACATCAACTCCTTCTCCTTCGACAATGCCGTCAAACTCGCAGATCAGAGTCCGTTCCGTTTCCACTCTTGTTCAACTTACGCCTCTTTCGTTCTTCCTTTTTGCTTCTGTATTTTCCCTAATCTGTGTTGCTGTTTTGATCATTGGCAGTTTTGGCGGTTGCACCCGCTGATGAAGACGCCCTCCGATGCAAGGTCGTGGCGCTCATCAAGGACGACCGCCTCGACCTCGCACTCTCCGCCATTCGATCTTCTCGCATCCATCTCCCTGATTTCGATTTCCTTAAGGTTCCTACTTTTCTACTTCGTTCCTTATTTCAAGTTTGGCTGAGAGATATAATTGCTCAAAGATTGTAAGTTCTAGGATGTGTAATTTTTAGTGGGTAAGGTTTGAATTAGGCGAAGACTGGAATTCTGAATTGAAGGATAAAGTGAGATAGGGAGAAAGAAAAAATGAGGGTGCTTATGAACTCTTTTTGGATTGGAATTCTTTTTAGAGGAATGCTATATGGCAAGCAAATATGATATTTTTTGCTGGCACTAGGCTAGCAATAATTTGCACCCGTATTTACAAGAATTTTGCACACAAGAACATATAGTTTGCACCTATATTTACGGGTTGCACACATGCACCCACATTTTTTCAGAATTTACACACATGAATTAATAAAATGTATTTGTTAAAGACAATTTAATGTCTGAGTTGGTCAAATGATGACCAAATATACTAAAAATTGCTAGCCTCCAAGAGTTTCTCTTCTTTTTATACATTTTTACATGATCTTAATCGAATATGTAAATACTCACATTGAGGATTGTATTTTCCTTTGCTATTTCTAAATAGGCATACTGCTTATACAGACAAAACAAGTTGAATGAAGCTTTGGAGTCTTTGAAAACACAAGAGAGAACAACTGAAACTATGCTTTTGGAAGCTCAGATTTTGTACCGTCTTGGGAAGATGGATGCTTGCCTGGATATCTACCAGAAGCTCCAAAATTCCAAGATTGATAACTTGGAAATAAATTGTGTTGCCAGCCTAGTTATGGGCGGGAGGTCATCCGAAGTTCAAGGACTTCTGGATTCACTTCGGGTTAAAGCAACAAGTAGCTTTGAATTGGCATACAATACTGCTTGTTCTTTAATTGAAAGGAAGAAGTACACAGATGCAGAACAACTCCTGTTGTCAGGCCGAAGGTGATATTATCTTTTCTTTTCCCCAGTTAGGTATTTAAAACAACATTGATTATATCTTTATTGAATCCCTTTTGGAGGGCATTGTGCAACAGTAATATTTTCAATTTAGAGTTGCAGTATATACTGAGTAGTCAGTAGCTAGGCATAGGAAATGAAGCTCAAATGGATTATATGGTTTGATTGTTTTAGTTTTTTCTTTGATCGGATCTTTGTTTTTACGCTTCAGATACTGGTGTTTTGTTTGATAGATTATGACCTATTAACAAAAGCTTATTTACTGGGGAATTATCCAAGAGTAACATATACTTATCTAGTTATCTTTGTTAATGTATATTGGATCAGAATTGGTCAAGAGGTCCTGATGGAAGACAATTTGCCTGATGATGAGATAGAAAGTGAATTGGCTCCTCTAGCTGTACAATTGGCCTATGTCCAGCAGGTAAAAAGTGAATGATTTTGCAGTTTTCAAGCATACGTTGCTGTTGAACTAGCCAGGAATATTAATTATTCATTGATAAACAGCTTCTTGGGTGTAAACAAGATGCTATTGAAGCTTATATAGACATCATTAAACGAGATATGGCTGATGAATCATCAATTGCAGTGGCAGTGAACAATCTTGTTTCACTGAGAGGTCCAAAAGATGTTTCTGATAGCCTAAGGAAACTTGATCGGCTCAAAGACAAAGAGGCACAGAACTTTCGGCTAGCTAGTGAACTAGACTTGAAACTTCCAGCAAAAGAAAAGGAAGCAATATATGCAAATAGGGTCCTTTTACTTCTTCATGCCAATAAGATGGACCAGGTCTTTCATCTCTCTGTCTTGTCTTCTCCTCCATGAATCATCAATTATTAGTATTTAGCTTTAAACTTTTGCAAGGGAGCATACTCTATACATTATGTACTATCAAAATTTACAGGGCCGAGAACTTGTTTCCAGATTGCCAGACATGTTTCCAGAAAGTGTGATACCTATATTGCTGCAAGCTGCTGTCCTAGTTAGAGAGAACAAAGCTGGAAAGGCGGAGGAATTATTAGCACAGTTTGCTGGGAAGTACCCTGAGAAGTCCAAGGTTGTTCATTTGGCCAGGGCTCAGGTGGCTGCTGCTGCTGGTCACCCACATATTGCAGCTGATTCCGTGGCTAAGATATCAGATATCCAACACATGCCTGCTACTGTTGCCACCCTTGTCTCTTTAAAAGAACGCGCTGGTGACATTGAGGGTGCAGCTGCTGTGCTTGATTCTGCTATCAAATGGTGGTCTAATGCTATGACTGAGGACAATAAGCTTAATATTATAATGCAAGAGGCTGCTTCATTCAAGATCAGGCATGGCAAGGAAGATGATGCTGCTAAACTCTATGAGGAGCTAGTTAAAAGCCAAGGAGGCATAGAAGCACTGGTTGGGCTGGTAACAACAGTTGCACGCACAGATGTCGATAAGGCAGAACTTTATGAAAAGCAACTGAAGGCCTTACCTGGTTTAAAGGGGATCGATGTGGACAGCTTGGAGCGAACTTCTGGAGTGAAACAGGTTGATGGTCCTGCTCATGTTGGGGTCACTGAATCACATGAGGAAGGAAAGAATAAGACAAAAGCTAAGAAAAAGAGAAAGAGAAAACCAAGGTATCCGAAAGGGTTTGACCCTGCAAACCCAGGTCCTCCCCCGGATCCTGAAAGGTGGCTCCCCAGGCGGGAGAGATCAACCTATAGGCCCAAGAGGAAGGACAAAAAAGCTGCTCAAGTTAGAGGCGCTCAGGGTGCTGTAGTCCGAGAAAAGCAGGATGTTGGTACTTCTTCCAACAACTCTAATCCAAAATCAAACCTGGCTGCTGCCTCTAAAGGAAGTAGTGGAGCTTGTCAGCAAAGCAAGCCTTCGTCCAAGTCAAGAAAGAAGTCAAGGAATTAACTAGAACTTTAACTAGAATTCGTCTTTTTTTCCTGAATTTTATTTATTTACAATAATGCTACTTTCAATGCCTAAGCTGAGAATATTATTTGGGTTCAGTTTCAAAACCGTAAGTTTTGGTTCAAGCATATCTTCTTTTGGCATATGTCCATGTGCAAGTTAGTCATTCATAGTTTGTTGCTTAATTTTGTTGGTATGAGAAATTCTTCTGGTAATTTCAACTCGTTGCAGAGATTATTCTAAGATATTCCCCAAATGATTATTTTAGGATTGAACTTTAAACACTCTGATCAAAATTTAAAATGATTATAGCCGACTTCTACTTTGATAAATCACTTTGGATTTTGTTGCTTAGCTCTTGTGATGATTCCATCTGTATGGTTGTTTTTATTAATGTGGCTTTGAAATGGAGCTTGATGAACTGTTTGCTTAGACTCTTCCAGGTTTACAAACCTTTATATGAAATTATGAATGGCAGGACCAACAATCAGAATTTAAATGTTTTTTTAAGGAGGAAAAAAAACTAAAAATTGTATTAGTCTTTTTTTTTTTTGGTCTTAACTCTTTTTCTTGTGATCTTAACTCTTGAGCATTAGTCTTTATATTAATTAATAAATTGACATTGCTTTAACTTGTATAATACAAGGAAACCGCTATATACGCGTGGAGGTTCCAAATAATACTATCAGCAATTCAGCTTCTGTGCATATATTTTTCACAGCCTAAATAAGTAGGATAATAAAACAATCACCTTTAGGTTTTTCCCACATCATCATAAGCAAGATAACGAAACAATCACCTCTACACTTATTAAGTATTTATTTTGTGCATTGCCTCGTCGTTTACGTTGAAATTTAATGAATTTAGATCAATAAGAAAGAGAGTGACAATTTTTTTAAGGCTTATAATGTGTAACAAGCAACAAGAAAACAGGAGGAAAAAAACAGCTCAACAACAAAAGGAAATTACAATTTCCACGAAAAGTAGTATATTACTAAAAAATAAAATAAATGTTGACTTCTAATTTCTATGGCGTTTACAGGTCTTTATCAGTTTATCCTCTTTCCTCGCTCGTGGGATGACATTTAATTTGTCTTAACTTTTATTTATTCATTTATTTAAAATAGGTTTATGTATCTTATACTCTAAAAACATATATTAAGATTATAAATTAAAAAAATTTATTAGAAATACAAAAAAATTAAATTTTTAATGTATTTATTTTATATTTATTAAATAAAAAAATTTAAAATTTTCTACCAATGATACGTTTATCATGTACCCTTAATAAAGCACATATTAGTTAAACTCATTTAAACTTGTCTTATTCATGTTGGGTTGTTATTTAAATAATTAATATATTAATCTTATAATCGCTGAGTTACTAGGCTATGCAACCAAAGATGAATTTTCAGTGTTCGTGCTACCCAGCTGATTATCGAATGTGTGTTGACTGTTGACTACTTGGAGCACAAGGATCTTCAAATATTCTCATGTCTGAGACTTTGGTTGCGAGAAAATAATGGTTTTTTATTTCAATTCATTTACATAATTGCTTAACGCGTATCGTCTATAAAACTGTTCAATTATTTAAGGTCAGTTTGAATTAACTTTAAAAAAAATAAATATTTTTTAATTTTATAAAAAGATATTCTTTTAATAAATAAAAATTATTTTATATTTAAATATATTTTTTAAAAGGTTTTTAAGTACTAAAAATGTTTTTTATTTTTAATCTTTTTAAAAGTAGGATATTATTAGTTTTTTAAAAAATAAATAATTTAATTTTTTTAATAAAAATATATTTTTTAAAAAAGATACATCTAAATAAATTTTAAAAAATTAAATAAAAATATTTTACTTTTAAAAATATTCTTTATTAAAAAAATCAACTTAAACCAACATGTAATCTACTTAGTTAGTCTGCTGTTTTTCTTCCACGACTATCTCGTTATATGATTATTTTTTAAAAAAAAATGTAATTACACTCTAAAAATTGAAGCCAACCAAACCAGTGTTTGAGGAGAAGGTATGGGTCAAAGTATAATATACACGAACCCCAATACCTCAGAGTTTCACCCAATTTCTTGTTTGCTAGTACCATTTTTTTATGAATTGCATGCCCACTCAACTCTTGTCTCTTTTAAGTGTTTGTTTTTTAAAACAAGATAAGAGAATATATTAAAAATAAGATATAAAAAATAAAAATATAAAAATTTTGTATTTAAAAATTTTTAAAAATATATAATAATAAAAAATATATTTTAAAAAAATTAATAAAAATAATAAAAAATTTATTTTTTTATTTATAATTTTTGTCATAATAAATATAAAATACATTAATTTAATATTTTTAAATAAAATATTTTTATTCATATATTTATTAAATATAATTTAATATCTCTATATTTATATCTCTCCTCCCAATAAACAAACTTCCTTAATCTTGACCACGAAGCCATCCTAACCAAGCAGAAAGAATGAACCACGGGTGGTTGAACGTTGAAATCTAAATCTAGAACTTTAGTTTATCATCACATTATTAGTATTACCATTACTTTACTATGATTTTAAGAATGTGTATAAAAAACTTTTAGTTAAATAATATTAACTCATTTATTTTGTAAAATTATTATTTTTTAACTCTCATCTTTAGAGGATTTATGATTTTGGATTAGGTTTTAAGATTTAAAATTTAATATTTATGATTTATAATTTATTATTAGAAAAAGAAAAATTGGCTAAAATTGACAAAAGAAATTAATTTTTTAATAAAATCTTATTTTAATTAGTGTATTAAAAGACATAAATATTGACATATTTATTCACTCGTGATTTTTCTAATTCAATATATATGTAATGATACAATAATAAATGCATTAGTCAAAATAAAATATTTTAATTTTTTTTAATTAGTAATTTTGATAACTAATTTAAGTTGGTGAAATGACCAACTCATTCGTTTATTTAAATAAGTATTAGGGGTTTGAATCTCACATTATATATATAGTAATTTATTGATTAATAACTAAGCATAAGTTCAGAAATCAAATTTAATATTATCTAGTAAAAAATTATGCTTGATGTAATAATTGAGATAATCCGCTTTCTGGTTTCTACCGACATTTAAATAAAAAAATATGTATGCACATTTAATTAGATATTTGAGTAAAGTGATAATTAGATTCTTTAAGATGTTAATTTTGGATTAATTAGTCTTTAAAAAAAAGTATCAATTAGATCTTTTAAAATAGTAAACGGTGAATATATATATTCTTCTGTCAATGAATAGTTATTTACAGTGGTGCATATTTTGTTATTATTATATGAGCAGAAAAATGATGTAGTTTTAAACAGTGAAACATTTATTATTTTTTAAGTTTTTATACTCTTTTTGAGCTGTTCTCTATTTATCACAAATCCTATCAAAACAAGTAAAGTTTCATTCTAAAACGTATTATCTACATGACTATATTTTATAGATAGACATGTCAGAGTAATTAATAGTACATATAAGCATCCCTGTTAAGTTTTAGTTGCTGAATTGATAAAAGAATATCATGTGTCTACTGTTTATTATTCTGGAGGATCAAATTGGTATTTTTTTTATTTAGGAATTAATTAATTCAAAGTCAAAATTTTCAAAGACGTAATTATCAGTTTACTCTAGATGTTTTATTTATTATGTTTTTGTATATTGATAATGGTAAGATTCAAATTTAAAATTTATATAAATTCATATTAATCATAGATTTAATTTTAATTTATTGTTAATATAAAACAAATTTGTACATACATGATATATTTAATTACGTATGCTATATCTGCACAAAAAAATTATATTTTATATTAATTATGTGAATTGTTATTTAAATAAAATATTGTTAAAAGGTTGTGTAAAATATTTTAAATTATTAATATATTAAAATTAATTTTTTATTTTATTTCTTAAAATTATTTTATTTTAAAACAATAAATGATAAATTAATTATTTTAACTAATATTAATAATATAATCAAATAACCTATTAGATGTATCAAATTATCGAATATATATTAAATTAAAATATATATTAAAAATAAAATAAAATAAATTATATATATTTATATATAAATACATAATAATTAATTTATTGATTAATTTTTAGTGGATATATAATATTTAATTTCTGTATAAACATAAGTTTACATTGAAACAGTAAATGTGAGAGTCAAGTATTCTATCTAACAACTATAGTTGCACGTTAGCAGGATAGCAGCCACATAAAAACTAAAGTCATAAAATCCATATTCAACTACATTTATTATTAAAGAATCAAATTTAAATTCGTTATACAGTTACATGTCAAAAAAGTTATGCACAATTTCTGTTCATATTCTGGTTTAATTTATAAGTAAGTCTAAAATGAGAAAACTCAACATAATTAAACTTATTCGACTTTATGGAAGTCAGATAGAGTGCGATCCTTCCATACTCAAGTCATAATCAATTTTTATTATTTTTCACCTGTTTTTTAGAAGGAAAATTTCAATAATTCCAAAAAAAATAGTTATCCACCAATAAAAGTAAAATTGCTCTAACAATAATTATTGGCTCAACAACTATAAATATTCTGATACCCTTCAGATATACTTAAGATCCAATCTACTATAAACTTGCTAAAATACATGCTAATTTAAGTATCGAAATCTCTTACAGGTACCAACCTCCACCTCCTCATAAGGAACTCGAACGGCGGCACTTCGACGCTCGTGGAAGTCGGATGCTGTCCTAAAAGGAGTCTGGACCTCACGTCCAAGCCCAAAAACAACCCAGTTTCAGATAACTCTCGGAACATTGGCGCTGTTGGCAGAGACCTAGAAGTCTACACCCTAAGATGGAAAACAATCGGGACGAACACACGGCCTCTGAATCAGAGCCAGAACACCTTGATGAAAACAATGACAACTGAACTAATGTGATACCTCCCCCTCAAAACAGGACCCTTGAAAATCCCGGAGAGGGAACATCAGGAAACCCCCTTCATAGAAGAGTCAACTTAGAAATACACCATCCAAAAGATGATCAAATCCATCCAGTCGAGCTTATGGGATTAGTTCATGGACACCAAGGTCTGTAGAACAACTCAAATAGGAGATAGAAAGGCAAAGAGAAGCTAAGAAAGATCTGAGAAGAGAAGTCAAGCGACGAAGAGAGTTAGAAGAAAAGCTCTTAAAGCTCGAGACCGACTTTAGAAATTGAAATCACCGTATAGACCGAGAAGAAACCCCTTTCTACAGAGAAGATCCCTTCATCGAAAAGATCATGCGGGCTAAAGTCCCTAAAAGCTTTAAAAGTCCAGACATGAGCCTCTATGGTGGAACAACCGATCCGGGACACCATCTAAGCAACTTTAAAAGTCGGATGTATCTAGCTGACGCCTCATATTCAACTTGTTGCAAAGCTTTTCCAACAACTTTCACTAAGTCGACAACGAAGTGGTTCAATAATCTATCACCCAGGTCGGTCACATGTTTTGATGATCTCACAAAAAAACCCTTGCTTGCTTCTCCATCCAAAAGGATAAGGTGAAGCATACACCAAGCCTCTTAGGAGTTAAGCAAGAAGTAGGCAAAACCTTCTGGGACTACATGAAGAGGTTCAACAAAACTTGTTTAGAGATCCAAAATCTACCTACTGAAATAGTGATAATAGGACTAGTCAATGGTCTCAAGGAAGAACCTTTCTCCCAATTTATCTCAAAGCGACACCCGACCTCTTTGAATGAAGTATAGGAGCAAGCTAAAAAATACATCAACATGGAAGAGAATACCCGATTACGAGAGCCTGCTCCTAGACCAAACAATCCCTACCAAGCTCAGGAAAAGGAGAAACAGACAAAGAAAAAAGACAGTTACAACTCAAAAAATCCGAAAGTACCACAACTGCACTCCCTTAAGAGTCTCTCTTATTGATGTATATAGAAAAATCTACCACACTAAGAAACCACCACCTCCTCGTCTAATTAAAAACAAAAAAGGTGGTAGTCGGATAGAATATCGTGGGTATCATAAGCTATATGAGCACTCTACAAATCATTGTTACGACCTAAAAAATGTAATTGAAAAACTAGCTACAGAAGGTCAATTAGAAAAATACTTACTAAAGGTCTGACGATCACGAGAAAAGAAAGCGAGAAAATGAAGAGGCAAGTGGACGAGATCGGTCAGACCCAACTTTGGACCAGCATATCCACATGATAGCTAGAGGATTCGCGGGAGGCGGAATAACCAAGTCATCTCGAAAAAGACATCTAAAAAAGTCTATCAAGTTGGGGATGAAAATGAAATTCCTAACTTACCCACCATCTCCTTCTCAAAAGAAGACGCTCAAGGTATAATGTTGGGACATGATGAACTAGCTGTAATCATAATGATACTTGGCAATGCCTACCTCCATAGGACTTTGGTGGATCAGAAAAGTTCAGCCGACATCTTATTCAAACCCACCTTCGAAAAATTGGGTCTCGAAGAAAAAGAACTGAAAGTGTATCTCAACACACTCTTCAGGTTGGGAGACACTCCCATCCGATCTCTTTGCTTTATTTCATTATACACTACCTTTGGAAAAGGAATGAGATCTCGAACCTTGAGCATTGATTATATAGTGGTCGATGTAGCTTCAGCATACAATGCTTTAATAGGTCGAACAACTTTAAATCGACTTGAAGCCACCCCACATTTTTGTATGAAATTTCCAACTTCTGAGGGAATAGCCACAGTAATGAAAGATCATAAATTAGCAAGGAAGTGTTACAATGAAAGTTTAAACCTACGAGAAAGTACAAAGGAAAAATAAGTAAACACAATTGAGCTCGGAGGTATCCGAATAAAAGAAGAGCTGAGACCACAGCCCAAAGGAAGGATAGAGCAAGTACAGATCGGAGACCATGTTGAAAAACCCACAAATATCGAAGCCAACTTAAATAAAGAGTTAAAAGTTGATCAAGTTAAACTCCTCCAAAATAACTCTGATCTCTTTGCTTGGACGGCTTCCGACATGCCAAGGATAGATCTCGGCCTCATGAATCACAAACTTGCCGTTTACCCTTGATCCCGACCTGCGCAACAAAGACGACAAAAGCTCGGACCTGAGAGAACACAAGTCATTGAAGAGCAGGTCCAGACCTTGTTGGTTGGCTAATGTCGTGCTAGTGAATAAACAAAATGGAAAATGGAGAATGTGTGTCGACTACACCGACCTTAATAAAGCTTGCCCAAAAGATCCATACCACTCCCTACCATTGATACACTGGTAGACTCATCTTCGGGATACAGGTACCTTTCCTTTATGGATGCCTATTCGGCATACAACCAAATTCTGATATACAAGTCGGACCAGGAGAAAACATCATTTATAACTCTAAGGGCTAACTATTATGCCATTTGGGTTAAAAAATGTTGGAGCTACTTACCAAAGGCTAATGAATAAAGTGTTCTCATCCCACCTTGGAAAGCTGATGAAAGTATACATGGACAACATGCTCGTTAAGACCAGGGAAGAAGTTAATATCCTTTTCGACCTCTCATAAGTATTCAACACGATAAGAGAACACAGGATGAGACTAAATCACACAAAATGCATCTTTGCGGTAAAAATTAAAAAATTCTTAGGCTTCATGATCACACAAAGAGGCATCGAAGCTAACCCAAAAAAGTGTAAAGCAATCCGACTTGCTTAAAAGAAGTCCAACAATTAAATGGCAGGCTGGCGGCATTATCCAGATTCTTGGCAGGGTTGACATTGAAATCCTTACCTCTATTCTCATTACTTAAGAAATGATGTCAATTTGAATTGACTTAGAAATGCGAAAAGGCCTTTCAAGACTTCAAAAGTTTTCTAAGCTAGCCACCCATCCTCACCGGACCTAAGGAAGGAGAAGTGCTCGTACTATACCTAGCAGTTGCCGACAAAGCCATAACCTCCGCCCTCATACGAGAAGATGAAGTTGGACAACAACCAATCTACTTCACTAGTAAAGTCTTACAAGGAGCATAAATAAACTATTAAAAGATTGAGAGGTTCGCTTACATCTTAATTCTAGCATCTAGAAGACCCCGACCTTACTTTCATGCTCACACCATCAAGGTCTGAACTAACCAACCTATGAAGCATATCCTTCAAAAGACAGACATAGCACGATGGATACTGCAATCAGCAATAGAGTTGTCTGAGTTTGACCTAAAATATGAAATTTGGATGACAATTAAGTCCCAATATCTTGCCGACTTCCAAATACACAAGAGGAAACAATGGAAGCCCCTTGAGTTGGAACTTATATGTGGATGGATCCTCTAACAAAGTAGGAAGTGGGGAAGGAATCATCTTAAAAAACGAAGAAAGGACTCGAATAGAGCTCTCCCTGAAATTTGAGTTCCCAGCCTTTAACAATCAAGTCGAGTATGAAGTCGTGATTGCTGGCTTAAAACTCGCCAAAGAATTTAGAGCCAAAAAAGCTCACAGTGCTTAGTGATTCCCAATAGTAACTTCTCAAATTAATGGAGATTATCAGGCAAAAGATCCCAACATGAAGAGGTATCTAGAGAAGACATTGGAATAACTCGGACAATTTCCAGAAACAAAAGTCCGACACATATCTTGTGAAATTAACAGCCGAGTTGACGCCCTCTCTAAATTGGCGAGCACTAAGCCAAGGGGAGATAACAAAAGCCTTATCTAATAGACCCTCTAGGAACCATCAGTAATAAGGGAAGACACAAGCTCGAAAAAAGGAAGGTCATATACATTAACATTCTCCATCTTAAACCTAGGCTGGATGACTCTAATTATCGAATACTTAAAATTTGATATCCAACCTAAGGAACAAAAGGAAGCTAGTTGACTCATAAAGGAGACACAAAACTACACATTGGTGCATAATATCCTTTATAGAAGAGGGATATCCACACCCTTATTAAAATGCATCCTGACCTCTCGAACTGAAGAAGTCTTAGAAGAAATTTATAGTGACATTTGCGAGAAAAAACATCCATGCAAAGCTAAGAGTTGTTATTTAAAATCCTCAAAAAGAGGTCAACAATCCAAAAAAACAACAAAGTGTTCTTAAACATATCAAACTTCAAGTATTCAAAATACTACAGCTATTACAAAAATGAATGTTGTTCAAGACCCACAAGTCGGGGCATTAATCATCACCGAGCAAAGGGTTTTGGGACTCAGAGGCTACACCAGCATCGTCTTCGGGTTGAGGTGAAGAAGTCGGAGGCTTCTCTTCGAGATGAACAGGAGGAACGTCTTTTTAAGGTTGGGAAGTCTCCCTAGACGGTCCACCCGAAGTCTTCAAGTCAGACTTTGGGATGTCCCCTTCTTGTGGAGATCGAACAATCTCCCCATTAACCATAACCATGTCAAAGTTAAGGGTCGAAAAGTCCACCTCAGAAGTAATAACTTGAAACCAACTCCTCTAACTCAGCATATTGGTCCTTTAGCCGGTTCACCTCAACCTTTAAGTCCAAATTATTCTCATAAACTCGGGTATAGCTCTGTTCAGCTTTCATCTTTAGGCCTTTAGACATAGCATAAGCAGCCTCAGCCTCCTTAACCCTTTCCCGAGCTTTAGAGAGGTTGGACTAAAGAACCTCATTTTCTCCCTCTAGCTCTTTCTTAGACTCCCTCAAGGATGTTACCCCGGACTGTAACTCGTCCAAAGGTTGTTGGGTAGCACCAAGTGGGGTTTTATCCAGCTCCTTCAATAAAGCAGAGCAAACCCCAACCATCTGAATACCACCTTCGATGATGACTTGAAGGTTATTTCTAATAGAAGCATTATCCATAGCTATGAAGCTATGAGGAAGGACGTACCTATCACAATAATCCAGCTCGTTGAAACCTATATCATAAACACTCGTAGAATCCGAGGTCTTTTGCTTTTTAGGCTTTGGCTCATGAAATGAGGGAACCCGAGGTGTAGACTGAGAGCCAAGAGGAGGAGGAGGAGGAGGAAGATCGAATACAGACTTACCCAACAAAGAGGTACCAGAGTCCGACTTGGAAGGAGAAGGAGTGTCCAACTTGCCCGAGTCTTATAATTGAATAGTCCAGGCTTTATTGCTTTTCTTAGCCCGCTGAACCATCTAGTAAGCCTTTGAACCACTAGTCATTTTTTCTACAAAAAGAAAATCAGAGAAAAGTCAGGCGAAAACAACTCAGGATAAGCAGAATCAATTTAATAAGGGCAAGTTAAACCATCTAATTCGGTATGGACATAACTCGGTTTTCCAAGAAGGAACTTCTTTGTATCGAGATTTGGAATCCGTCCCCAAGCTTCTCGCAAAAACTTAACTGCATCCTCCTCCACCTCATCCAAATCTACCAAATTATACTTAGCAACAGGAGAGGCTTCTACCCAATATAAGCTAAACAAAAGGGTTGTTATTCTCATCAAGAAAGAAAGGTCGAGCACCCTCAACAGCTTAGACCTTAAAATAAAGGTTCCTAAAGTCGTGAAAGGATTCATCAGAAATAGAAAAAATTTGTTGACCTTGAATAGCTCAGAAAAAGACCCACTGCTACTTATTGGAGGTTAAAAGTTTGATAAGCTGGAACAAGTAAACTTTCATGAAGTCCCATGAATTCGGATGAAGTTGGGAAGGAGCAACTTTACAATTGTAAGGATCTCAGTTTTGAAGTCGGAAAAAGGAAAGGTAACCCCAAGTCGGGCAAAAAAGTAGTAATACATGAACATGAAATGAACTTTCGAGTTATCAAGTCGGTGAAAGCAAATTCGGTTTTAGGGTCAGGAACCACTATTTTATACCCCTCCTCATTATCTTGGGATTCACAAAGTCTATGGTGTTTACAAAAAGTCTATGCGTACTCATTGTCAATTACAGGAACGACGAAAAGGACAAAAATATCTACCCAATTTAATAAATCCTCAAGGACTTTGGACAACATTCTCAAGACAATTTAATGAGACATAAAGAAGCTATACCTACATTAAGGGAAAAACATTACTACAAGTCAGTAAAAAGTAAGAGAGGTTGGACCCACAACAAAACAGAAAGCAAAATTCGAAAAGTGCAACAACAACCAACACATTTTGAAGAAAACATATTTGAAAAAATGGAAATGGCGTTGTTTCCAAGAAACAAAAAGCAGCGCCATTTAGGAGCAACATAGTTACATAGCAAAATCCAACACAAGAAAAAACAATGGTAATGCGCAAAAAACAGAACAAAAATTCTTTAAAAAGAATTTGGGAATCAAGATATATAAAGAAAAAGCCACTACTGTTTCAAAGCCAAAAACAAGAAAATGCAAGAAATGAAGAAAAAAACAAAGATCAACCTGAACAGAAAAGAAAAGATACGCCTGCAAACAGCAAAAACACGGACAATCCAAACTTCTCAGAGCAAATACGAACAAGTATTTCAAGGCGAAGAAATTGAAAAATGGGATTCGAAGAAAGAAGTTTTGAAACAAAAAGGAAGCAATAAAACCGTGTGGAAAGACGAAAAAAAAGAAAGAGAGGAAGGGTTGGGTATTTATAAGACCCAAGGGACAAAATGGTAAAATTACTCGTTCATTTATGACATGCACAATTATCAAAGTAGCCGTAGAACATGTGGCAAGGAGTACGAAAAGACGTAATGACTGGCATTCAAAAAATCACGTCGGGTTTCCGACCTACCAAAAGGTAAATGAACCGACGTGATGAACCAGCCCGAAAACACTTATCAAACTTCTTTTTGCTTGAAATTGACCTACATAAAACTCGATTTCACGCAAGTGGCACTGTTCATACTCTGGTCCAATCCATAAGTCAGGTCCAAATGAGGAAAGCCCAACATAACTAGACCTGTCTGACCTTATGGAAGTCGGGCAGAGCGCAATCCTTCCTTCCATACCCAAGTCATAACCAATTCCTATTATCTCTCATCTGCTTCTAGAAGGGAGATATCAACAACCCTAAATAAAAGAGGATAGTTATCCACCAATAAAAGTGGAACTGCTCCAACAGTAGTTATTGACTCAACAAATATAAATATCCTGACACCCTGCTAAAACCCATGCTAACTTAAGAATCGGAATCCATTACAGGTACAACCCCCGCCTTCTCACGAGGAACTCGGACAGTGACACTTCGACGTTCTTAGAAGTCGGATGGTGTCCAAAAAAGAATCTAAATCTCACGTTTAGACGCAAAACCAACCCAATTTCAAGTAACTCTCGAACCGTTCTTATCCCTTAAAAAAAAGTCTAAAAAATTTTAACTCAACATGTGTGAAATTAAAAAATGTTGTTATTTTTTGTAATTTTTTAAAAACATAAAACTGTTTAAAAAAAATCGGATGCCATTTAATCTTTTTTAATTTTTTTGTTTTTTAAATAAAATATCAGAAGGTCCGATTTCACCTTTTTTTTTAATCATTAAGAAAAGAATCGAAGGGTATAGTTTTATTTTTTTTAATTTTTATAAAAGAAATTATATATATTTTTTGGCGACTATAAAAGAAGTTATATGATCCGATTTGTTGTTAAATGACGTTATTTTATATTTTAGAAGAAATTGGCAGGTTTGAATTCTCGTTTCCTTACACGGGAAATATTCCCCTCTATCATCACATGATTGTATTTCACTATAACAAAATTAATTTTCGTAAAAAACGTGTTTAGAATTTATTATCTTTAATCTCTATCCCATGCAATTTTTAGATGGAGTTCGACCCACATTTTGATTAGACGTAATCTATCTTTTATAACTAAAATATATATTTAAATAAAATCAATAATAAAATAAAATATTTTATTTTTTATATTTTATTAATAATTTTTATATTAGTATTTTTTAAAATACTTTATTTTATTATAAATTTTATATAATATTTATAAAGTTTAATTTTTAAAATAAAATTTTATTATTTTTTATATAAAATTATATATACATACTAATTATACTTGGCAGCAATTAGATTTAACTGGTTTATTTTAAATTAATTTAAAATTGAATTTAAATATGTAAACTCAATAAAATTTTAAATTCTAGTTCAATTCTAAATTTCTAATTGAATCCAACTCTACTACATCCGGAGGAGATGAGATGCCGAATTTTATGTAGTTAATATTTAATTTAATTTTTAAATTTTATTTTAAACTAAAAAAAAAAGAGATTAGAACGAAAGGTAGGGAGATAAAAGAAAAGCGCGAAGGTAGGATAGACTAACACATAGGATAGCCAGAATTTGACGAAGTGTAGCGCCACATGGTAACCCCCAAGAAACTGTGTTATGCGAAACCAATCACATTTGCCACGTGTCACTCTCTCCACGCTCCTCTCTTCCCCCTCTCTTCCTATTCGACAATTTCACCGCTACCCTTCTCTCCCCCAAAAATAACAAAACACTTTTAATTAATTAATTAATTAATTATTATCTTTACTCACTCTCCTTTATTGTGGATTTATTTTATTATTTTATTATTAATCTTTTCCGGTTAATATATTTTTCCATTTTGGCTTCTATCTTTCTCTCTCTCTCTCTTTGTTTGCGCGAACTCGATCGGCATCGGCACCCCACCCCAGAGGGAAAACAAACAATAAAACCCAACCAGAACGCAATTCCCTCCGATTTTACCCCTTTTTCTTCTTCCTTTCTCCTCCGAATCCCTATCATCCTTCTTCCGTTCTCTCCAAAGCACCTTCCTTTTTACCCTTCGTTTCGCCGTTGGTTGTTCCCCTATTCGTCGACTGAAATTAGGGTTTCTCTGGTAAAATCTATCTGCATTCGACTTTTTTTTGTTCCTTTTTTTTTCCTTCTCGCACGGTATTATTCTTTTATTCTGTTCTCCTATCTGAGTCCCTTGTATCCTGAATCATCACGACTATCGGGTTTACGGAAAAACAAAAAAGAAAAAGAAAAAAAAATAGAGTAGAAATTTTGTTTATTTTTACTTTTGCCTCCTTTCCTTCTGTCTCTCTGTTCTGTGCATAAATTTGATCCTATTTTTCCTGCTTTGATTCCATTTTCCAGCTGTTCTTATATATTATCATTATTATTGTTGTTGGGTTATTCGCAAGAAACTCTGTGAAGTTTTTGGTGCGTTGTTTTAGTTTGCCATCCGAAATCGAGGGTTTTCTTGTTAGATCTATTCCACGACCTTTTCTTTTTCTTTTACCCCTCCTCCTACATTTTTTCCTACTCTTTTGTTTTTTTTCCTCCCTGTATCATTCTCATCAAGAGAATAAGAAAAAATTCCCCAAAAAATTGTTGTTTTAGGTAGAAGCCCCCCAAAAAGGGAAAAATTAGGGTTAGGCTGATTGATTGGGTTGACGGGGGTGTGTATATAGATATATAGGTATCTGAGATGGCGTTGAATTTCTCGCATCGACCAATTTTTCCGGGTGGTCTGTCTGAGGATAATTTGGTTGCGCCCATGAGGATTGGGAATGGGTACCGGGTGGAAGGTATTCAGGAGAAGGGTAAGGGTGCAGGTGGTGGTGATGGTTTTGGGAATGCATCATGGCATGATGCTGATAATTGCTTTGATTATGGGAGAGAGAGGTGTGATATGGGTAACGCTCAAGATTCTGTCTCCAAGGACATTCTTGATCTTTTGCCCTCGGATCCCTTTGGAATGGACATCAGCACCACATTTACTGCTATCAAGGGGTGGCTTCAGGATTTGGAGGTTGATAATGGTGGTTACCGGATGGAGGAACTTCGGGAAGGCAACCGTTTCCAGATGTATGCTGAGTTGGAATTTCTTTGCAACAATGCTATGTGGTTTCACACGTTAGAGCCGAGTGGATTCGGTGAGTGCTCTTTGAGAGTTGGAGCTCCATCCTGCAATTTTGCTTCTGGATCTGATTGTAGTATGGATGACAAGTTGGGTTTTGGATCTGATTACGAAGATGTGGGCATTCCTAGCTGGTCTGGTGGTGACACACACATGGATGATGGGAACTTTTTTGGTGCCGATGAACTTTCTCCTCATCCAGCTATGAGTTTTTGTCTTGGCTATCTAGGATTGTCTGATCTTCTTGTTGTTGAAAGAGTATGCAAATCTCTGCGTTCTACAGTTCGAGGCGATCCACTTTTGTGGAGAAGGATACACATAGACCAACCTTTAAATGAGAGGATTACTGATGATGTTCTTATGCAACTATCTGATAGAGCTCAGGGTAATCTTCAGTGCTTGAGCCTAGTGGAGTGCACTAGGATTACTGATGATGGTCTGAGGCGTGTTCTTGAAGCCAATCCCAAGTTAACTAAGGTGAGCATGCTCCGAAATGGTATATTGTTGATTTCAAATTAAATGTATTTTAGATATTATGTCCCGTATATATGTGGATTTATATGTAGTTAATCTGGATATGCTGATGCTGTTGATTAATATTTTATTGAGTGGTTAATTTGTGAAGCACTTTGTCTAAACATCTTTTGAGTTGGTATGTTATGAACATTCTGCATCATGTTAGATGTTTTTATTTCCTGAATTTCCATCTTTTGTCTTCTATTACTGAAGTCAGGGTTGTTCAAGATCTCGGTCTAGGTTGCAGCAATGATATTTTAATGGAGGTGTATAAGGGTGGCAAATACTTGGTCTTTCTTAAAAGTTATTATATACCTGTGTCCTATTTTACATCTCTGGTTTATAGAATTAATAGTGGTAAAGTTTTATTGTTATATGTATCCATTCATATTCTTAGAGAAAAGGTATTATACTTTTTTGGGGTTGGTGTGAAATAAATCCCCCAATTTGAGGGGAAGGCATGTAATAAGACAAATTAATTGTTCAGTTATTAAGTTTTTTACGTGCAATTGTTTGTATTCTAGATGCATTCAGGTTACATGATGCTTATACATTTGACAGATCATGGCACCTTAACATAGGTTGAGATTTTGCAATATTGTGCAAGTTTCATATATCAGTTATTTTGTGTTGCTCTAGTTGATAATCCATGACGGTTGTTTATTATTATCTTGATCTGTGTGCGCCATAAAAAGCTGAGATCAGGCAAAATTTAATGTTCTTCAAAAGCTTTTTGTCAAGCAACTTAGTAATATTCCATTTAAACTATGCAGTTGAGTGTTCCTGGATGCACAAGACTCAGTATTGAAGGTATAGTGAGTACTTTAAAAGCTTTCAAGGCTATGGGAACACAAGGGGTGAAACATTTACACATAGGTGGCCTTTATGGTGTTACACAAAACCATTTTGAAGAACTGAAGCTCTTGATG
Source organism: Arachis hypogaea (assembly GCF_003086295.3). Taxonomy (NCBI): domain Eukaryota; kingdom Viridiplantae; phylum Streptophyta; class Magnoliopsida; order Fabales; family Fabaceae; genus Arachis; species Arachis hypogaea. Next base: position 144,074,621 of record NC_092048.1, read on the forward strand.
GGCACTGATAGCCAGGTGCTGCAGCATCCACGCAAACCTCACTTTTACCGCAGGGGCAACTTATACCTGTCTTGTGATGATGACCGAGACATAGATATTGAAGTTTGTCCAAGATGCCAGAATTTAAGGCTGGTATATGATTGTCCTGCAGAGGGCTGTCAAGCAGTGGGGCATGCCCCAGAGTGTAGGGCATGCACTTTATGCATAGCCCGGTGTAGTCAGTGTGGCCATTGCATCAATGACAGCGAGTATGAAGAAACATTTTGTCTGGAACTACTTTGCTCCTCTTGTTCCAAGCTGCTAATCAAATGTTCAGAAAGGCCAGATAGAAGTGTTGGCCCAACTGAGTCAGTTGTTCCCCATGAGCACAGTTAGGTCTTGTGTCATTACCGAATAGTATCTTGTGCAGGTTTGTCCGAGTATCTCTTATTGCAGGTTCTTATGAGGAACAAAGTAGTATAAGGTCATATGAAATGTTGGGTCCTGTTGGGTTGTATCCACTCTTAACTATTTGGTCTCAGATTGAAGTGAGTGTGGGGATTTTCCTGTTGTAGAGAAGAAATAAGAAATGAGGTCATGGGTGTTTCTGCAACTGCTGGAGGAATCAAATCAATTACCTTTGTTGACGATCAACTGCTTCATAATTACAACGGGTAGTTGAAGTGGCAGTATGGAGTTTGCATCCGGAGAACTGTGAATGTGTTCTATGATGCAACCTTGTCTGTTCAGATGACCTTCAGACTAACATTTGCTTTGAGGCACGACTAATTTGAGCTGATCCGATCCTCAGATTTCTGGTTACGTCCTCATTAGGTGTATTCATCTACTAATAATTCACTCTTACCATATTGTGTTGTATATGTACAATGTTTTTTTTCCTTTCTTGTCGTCCTTGAAGAAGAGAAAAATAAGGAAAGGGGTATTATATAGAATGTCTCTAAATCGACGCTCATGTTGTTTCTTTGATTGTATCTGTTGAAATTCTGTAATGATGGACTTGAGCTTAAAAGTTTAATGCTATTATCTACTTGATTTAATTCTCGCCATTTTTCTTTTCTTTTGCATATTTAATTTTCCTCTTGACCATTGCACTAGGTGTAGGACATATTGCCATTTAAGTTGTATTTTGTTCAGGACTTGTTGCCATTCAAGTGTTTGAATATGAAAATATGGACAATGGTTAACCCCCCCCGGGGGCCGGGTCCCCCTCTGGTGTTCTCCCCGTAGTTTGGGGTAGAACCATAGAAGTAACTAATGAAACAGTTGAAAACGTAGAAAGTGTTATTCATCTCAAACGGGTATTTGTATTTTTGAAAAATATAAGAATTTTATTTTGTATTTAGTAAATAAAAAAAATATATGCTAATGTTTTTAATTTTGAAAAGTAATGGTTGTTTTTTAAAATATTGATGAAGATATTTTTTGTAGTTAGTTTATGTTTTTAATTTTTAAGTTAAAAAGTGTATTATAGTTTTATATACAACTACAAATTTTAATTGTAATTGTTAGGTGAGGTTAGTTATATGAATTAAACAATATCATTAAATTCTCTTTATAATGTGACTGTTTATATTCATGAATAATTTTATATATAAATAACAAATATTTATATTTGACTTTAATTTTCATATATGTAGATTAAAAGAGTTTTATACACAATTAATAGTTATCACATTGGTCAAAATAAAAAATTTTAAATTTATTACTTAAAAAATCATATGAATATATGAATTACATATGAAGTTGATTGAGTGATCATTGAATGACATGATAAAATTCTTTAAAAGAATAACAATTAGGTTATTGTTTTTGGGTTCTTACTTGACAACTACTTTTGCTTTGTTTTTTTTTTTTTTAAATAATCAAACAAGTATATTTCAGTACGATCCATTTTTTTAAAACTCGAGTGCATAAAATAGGTAATTCTATGTTACAAAGAAAACTGTTACGTGGTTTGGAGGAATGTCACAAGGCAAAGGATCCCAGAAAGTTTGGACCATTAAATGGTCCCATAACAAAACATATTTTTTAAGTTCTTTTAATAACTGTTAAATAGTTCTTTTATAATTTTAATTATAAATTAATCTCATATATTTTATTTAATTATAAAAATTATTTTTTATAAATTATTATTTTATGAATCAACTATTATGTTTATTAACAATAAAAAATAATAACAAATTAAATCTTCCATTGATCGTAATAAAGTTTTTGACCATTCCAATGAATTAAAAGTTTATATTTGATCATGTGACGTTCGTCCAGGCCGTGAAATCGTGTTTCCTTGAAAGCCAATCGATTGGATTATCAAAATAATTGATTGAATTATAACTCAATCGATTGGATACAGTTCATCACAAAACAATCGATTGAAAATTACAAGGCAGCATGATTTTCACATAAATCAATCAATTGGTCATAGTTTTTCAATCGATTGAAATACTATGATCAATCGATAATTTTCTTAAGCCTCTCTACAAAAATGAGGCCATTAATTTTCTTAAACATTTGACCAACGAGCACGAACCTTCTCTTCTAAAAAAAGGGTTAAACTGGATAACATTAGAACAATGATTGGCGTGTTAAGAGAAATTTCAAATGATTAGAGGGTGCTGTATACTCTACGATATTTAATATAGTTTTAAGTAAATATTTTTTGTCTTAATTTACATGGGATCAATCGATTGAAATACTATGACTAATCGATTAATTTATGCGAAAACCATGCTGCCTTACAATTTTCAATCGATTGAGTTATAATTCAATCGATTGTTTTGATAATCCAATCGATTAGTTTTTAAGGAAACACAATTTCACGGCATGGACGAACGTCACGGATCAAATATAAACTTTTAATTCATTAGAATGACCAAAAGCTTTATTACGATCAATAGAAGATCTAATTCGTTATTGTTTTTGTTTTTTATTGTTAATAAACATAATAGTTGATTCATAAAATAATAATTTATAAAAAAATATTTTTTATAATTAAATAAAATATATGAAATTAATTTATAATTAAAATTAGAAAATGATTATTTAACAATTATTAAAAGAACTTAAAAAATATATTTTATTAAAAAATCATTTAATAGTTCAAACATTTTGGTACTACCGAATCCTTTGTCATGTCACAATGGATGTGGCTAATATGCCATATATGTTACATATCGTTGGTTGTAACTTGCAAGTTATTCTTCGTCATGTGGTGGAAAGTGGGCAAAGGCACAATAACATGAATGAAAAACCTGAGGTGTGGTCAAAGTCATTCAAATTCATTACGTGACACCAAGGAACCGCAAAGCATAACAACCAATCACCCGCATACCTTATAATTTATATCAATTTTTTGGGTAAAAATTCGGGTACAGTTAATTTTCCGTAAAACTGATAGTTGAGAGTCGTTAAATAAATTGAATGATTTGACTAAATTTTTATTTAACGACTCTAGATATTAATTTCATGTGAACATAAAGCCTAGTTGGGATATTGGTGTAGAAAATAAAGGAGCATCGTTATTATTTGAAAAAGTATATAAAAAGTTTTAGACAAAAAAAAAGATTTTTATTAAGGAAAAAGAGTGGTCAAAGAGTATTATGTTATGTTGTTATTCACACGTTAGGCTGTGAATAAAGTAAGTAAAACCTTGGTTAGAAAACTAACATTACAAAGAGAATAAACCACTAAAATGAGTAAGTAAATAGTTCAAGTAGCTCTTATTCTATGTGGATCCTTAGTACTAAAAGTAACAAAAAAAATAAGTAATCAAAGAAAGCCTATTTCTATTCGACTTGGCAACTACAAATAGTTCAAGTGGCACTATCAATGTTCTACTTGTTGCTCATAAAAGATAGTTTTTTTTATGCTGTAAATTATTTTTTTTTTGTCATGTGGATTGGACAGCTCCCAATTCTAGGTATTACACCCATATTGCACACATACAACACACTCACACACACTACCATGGGTAATTGGATATCATGGGTTCCTTAAACCAACAACCAGTCTCACCTGGGACTAGAACCCGGGTGCAGCACTGTATGAGGCAGATAGTTAAATCATCTGTGTTGGGCCTCTGCTGCGCTGTAAATTATTTCCAAATCCAAATTCTTTAACATGCGGATCGAGAAAAAAAAAACAAAAAATAAATTGGAACACGACATGACATCTTTGCCAACAACTATGTACATTATTTTTGTGATCTCAAAAACCATCATTGCATCTATAACTGTATCTGATCTAAATTTTGTAATTTTATCAAATATAACAAATTATTAGTCACATATTATCTAAAAGGAGAAAAATTGAAGTTTTTACTTCTGAATTACAGCATCATTTATGGCAACACTTTAAGCTGCAACTTGTTTGCATATGTCCAAAACCCTAAATAGAAAAACAAAAACAACAACAAAAAATGAATACATGAAGCAATCAGTAAAAGAAAAGAATACAAATATTGAAACCTGAAGCCTAATAGTGTTAATCGCACTTTAGAATAAGTAACCAATAGTAGAAATAATGCATTTGGAAGAAGAAGATGATGAAGAAGAAAGAAGAATCTTTTCCTTCTTTCAGGTACATGACGTGCAGTAGATTCCATCGTCGTTTCACTTTTTCGACAGCCACTTCTCTAATCTCTGTTTATTGCTATGGTGACACATTGACACGTTCTTGAAAATCCTTGTTCTTTCTTATCGTGGTTCCTCCATCTCTGGCATACCCATACTTCTTTGGACTTCTGAAATCTCCTTTCCCATCTAGTCTGACTTTTAAGATAAACTTTGAATCTTTAGCTACAATCTTGACCCTACTGATTGTTGGATACCCTCCGCTGCTCTCTTATCCTTCTGCTCATAGTCTTTGGTGCTAAGCCTTCTTATTTATCTGGGTTCACTGAATTCTTTTTCCTTCGACACGTGACTTTCCTTTACTGCCATAGACAAAGACATTTGTTATAAGAACCCGGTTTTCGGTAAACAGACTTTTTTGATTATTTTAAAATTTATTTCGCAAAATTTCGAACCACATCCCAATAAAAAATAGTGAGGTCGGCCCAATGATAAAAAATAAAAAATTAAATAGAAAAAGGCTATTAATAAGGTCAAAATTGACTTTATGAAGGTAATTAATCTCCCTAAGTCAAGTTTCACTAATAAATAATAAATATTAACTTACAATTAGTTTACTTTTTTCACTAGAGACTTTTTGAGCCAAAAATTCACTTTTGGTAACGGTTTTGCATGCGCCAAATATGAAGTCGTGTTTCCTGGCTTTCGAATGGCTAAAGAACTCGATGTCTTAAAAATTACAATATTTAGCAACTCACAAGTAATAACCCCACAAATAAATAGTGATTACCAAGCTAAAGATCCTAAATCAAAGAGGTATTTGAAAAAAACTTTGGCCTAGCTAGCCAAGTTTCAAAAAGCAGAGGTCAGGCATATAACCCGAAAGTATAATGGTCGAGCTGATGCTCTCTCCAAGCTAACCAATACAAAGCCTATGACAATAATAAAAGTGTAATCCAATAGATATTGTAGTCACCCTCAATATCCAAAGAAGTCGACAAGTTGGACGCCCTACCTCAAAAAATTGAGAAGTTCCTAGATGAAATCCATAATGACATCTATGAAAATCATCTGGGGGCAAGATTGCTAGCAAATAGGTGCCCACCCTTGCAGAAGGATGCGGCTGACTTTGTAAAGAGGTGACCGCCCTATCAGCTACACTCAAATTTTCACGTGGCACCTCTAGAAGAGCTCATCAATGTTATCTCACCATGGCCCTTTGTAAAATGGGGTTTAGACTTGCTCGGGTTCTTTTCTCTAACGTCGAGACAAGAGAAATACCTCATAGTTGGGGCATAAATACTACAATAAAAGTTTCAGCTTAAGCAATCCCGTAAGTAAAGAAGTCAACATGTTAGAGCTCGAGATAAGACTACAGATACATTGGACAACTCCTTAATCCACAAATGGAGAATCATCTTACCTACCTTCCTACAACATTAAATCTATAATCCCAATGGGGCAAATGAAAAAGCCTAATGATTGGACTTTATGATTAGGCTGCAAACCTCCAAGCTTATGGAGAAAAATTCGACCTATTTTATAAGGTTCGACGTCAAGAAGGAGCTTCCAAGCAAAAAATGGCTATGAAATACATTAAGAATGTCATACGAAGAAGCTTTTAAACTAGTGATCTTGTCCTGATCCAAAATGACATCAGACCAAAATTGAGAGGAAAAAGCTGGCAATAAAATGAAAAGGTCCCAACACAGTCACTTAAAACTTGGAAAAGAACTACTACAAAATATCCGACTTGCTCGAAAGTGGTCTACCTAGATCATACCATGTCTACAAATGAAGAGATACTATAGCTAGAAAACGAATTTTACTCTCTGATGCACACTTTTTTCCAACATGAAGCAATGAGGTTCGAGTTCAAGGAAGAATTGTATAAACGAATCGAAGTAAAATCAAAATCGTAAAAACAATCCTATAACCCCCAAACTTGTACGTAAAACAAGTTAGGAGAGAGTCGAAAATGACAAGACAAAAGCATACAAGTAAAAGCATGCGTTGTAAAAGCTGATCTAAAAAGGGTAAAAGCAAAAATGACAAGAAAAACAATCCTTCAACAAAGTAAAAATGAGTTGAAAAGGAAAGAAAGGATTGTAAATATTTCGAACAAAATTGAAACGTAAAAACAATTCTCTAACCAAACGACTTGTACAAAAATGAGTTGGAAAGGAGTGGAAAGACGGTAAAAGCGTTTCGAATAAAATGAAAATGTAAAAATAATTGTCCAATTAAAATAGTTCGGGTAAAACAAGCTATATCATACACAAGGATGACAACCTTGTAAAAACTAGAAAGGGGAAGGAATAATATATTCCATTCACCTAAAACACCAATTTATGTTCGACAAAGCGCGAAAATCATAAGCTGACCTTTTAAATGGTCGCTCGGACAAAGCGATGAGGTTCAAATTGGTGTCTAACAGTTATAATTCGGCTTGATTATTTAAAATAACTCAAACTCATGTGTTAAACAAAATCGAGTAAAAAATAACCATATGTTCTAAGCAATTTGTATTAAAAACAAGTCGTATAAAATTCTATCACTCTAGAAACAACTCAAATCGAATGAGTTGAACAAATAATTGAAAGACTTCATGAAAATTCGACCTCAACAATCCGGCTTGACCATCCGACCCACTTGATCGCTCGAGTCAGACCTCATGAAGCTCAGCCTCATGCAGGGCCACAATGGACAAAGCAACTAAGACCGATGTTTATAAAGATTATTTGATATTTTAAAAGGACTCAAAGTAAACAACTTGTACTTAAAACAAGTCGTGAAGTGCTAAAAATAGCTCGGATATAAACGAGTTGTATGAAATCAGATCAAAGAAATAGCTAGGTTTCAATTAAACAATTTGAAATGAAACAAATCATAAAACCTTAAAACTACTCATATCGAACGAGCTAGACGAGGATATACTCAAATAATTACAAGTTTTGAAATAAATAATTTGTATCAAAACAAGTCGTACGAAATCTGAATTATAAGTCTCAAAAATGATTTGTATTAAAACATGTCATTAAGCCGCAAAACAACTCGAAATAAATAAGTTGTATGAAATTAAATCAAGAAATAATCATGTCTCAAAATAAGCGATTTGTACAAAAAATAAACTCGTACAACAATTATACAAATTCTAAAAAAAATTGGTATAAAACGAGTTGTACAAAATTAGAATAAATTTTAGAAAGATGATTTGTATTAAAACAAGTCATGCGTGCTCAAAACAACTCAAACTGAACGAGTTATACGAAACGTTACAACATCCAAATCACGTCGAGCCAACTGATCTTCTTGTCTTCAGACTTTAAACTTTTGACTTCTTCACAGCTTAATATTCCGACTTGGTCATCTAATTGCTCGAGCTTGGCTTTATAAAGTTCGACCTCGAGTAGGGGCACTGTTCATACAATGGCCCATTATGAAAGCCAGGCTCAAAATGACTAAAAATTTGGTTTACAGAGTAAGAGTCCAGACCACACTTTGGGACCTACCCGACCTCATAAAAGTCGGCCCACGCGGTGCCTACTTGGCCCGACTTATTCAAATAAAATGAATCTCAACCAACTATTACAACCTCTTCTACTCGTCTAGAAAGGAGATCTCAATAACCTCCCAAACAAAAAAGGAGTAACTGACCTACCACTAAAGGTAGAACTACTCAAATGGTGGTTATTAACTCTACTACATTTACACTTATAAATAAATACACTGACACTCTGAGGTATTTTTCGAACTCCAATTTATTAAAAACTTTTACTAACTTAAGTATCGTAGTCCCTTACAAATATCACTCCCACTTTCTCACGAAAAACTCAGACGGTAATATTTCGACACTAGAAGATGTTGGATGCTACCACAGAAAGTTCAACCTCAAATTCATCCGTTTTAGACTTTTAGGTAATCTTTGAAATACAAACTCTTTTTATTTGACAGAAAATTTGGACACAGGACATTACAATTTTTAGGTCTTTTAGCTTTTACATACTTATAATGATAACTTTTCGTAGATTGTGAATCATCTATTTTATGCATGAATAAAGACTGGTCAATTTTAAATGGCCTCATTTGGCTTTACCATTTCTAAATTAATCCTAATGCCGCTTCAAATAGTTTTTTTCCCCTTGTTTTTTATGTTTGGTAATTCTTTGCTTCCTTTTGTATAATTTCTAGTTTAGCCAATAATATCATCTTGACCAAGTCTTTTGCCAACATAGTCTTTTTTTTTCTTTTGGTGAAGATACATAATCAATTGTCATGCCTTAATCCTCATTTTATTACTTCAATTTTGAAATTTCTAAGTTTTCTTCGTTAAAAGCTTATTTAAACATGGACATTCTTACATCTAAATTTTACTCCATAGAATAATCTTGACCATTAAATTTGAATAAAGAGGTGGAAAAAAGAAATAAGTAAAAAAGTTAATGACATAAAAAGGTGGGAATATATATATACCTCAGTCAGTTAAACTTTTATGATCTTAAAATCAGATACTTATGAACTTTTTGAGAGTAAACTTAATTTAAAATTTCATCAATAGCCAATCCTTAAGCTGATTGGTTTTCTTCTGTCATTTCGTCTTAATTTAAAGAAATCACATTCTTTTTTATTTACAAAAATGCAGTATAATCTATCTCTACAGCATAAAGACCGAATATGACTTCATGAACAATTAACACTTGGTATTCGAACATATGTTTCAAATTACAAGTGTAACAGATTCATTGGAAAATCAACCTATTTCTTGACAATACCAATCAGCTATAGAATTCAACATGACCTGCAATTTCTCTTCATAGAAGCTTCAAGCTTTGCAATTTGCATGGTCAGCCAGGTTTATGTTGTTTTCAGTTTTCACAGTCATACATCAAACCACCAAAGGTTTTGCCGCATAGAATATGCATCTTCTAATTATGCCAACCTAGATACACTACCTACAGTGTTTTGCTTCTGACAAACATTAATGAAAAGGATAAAAAAAAAGTTATAGTATATAATTATTAATGGATAATTTAGATATATATAAAAATATTTAATAAATAATTTAGATATATATAAAAATATTATATCAATAATATTTCTATAATTAAATATGGATACAGTATTTAAAGAATATTTTTGTGTATATTTATTATTAAGATAGGAAATTATATTTTTTAAGATAGAAAAAAATTGATATAGTTTCATATAAAAGAAATGTATATATATGTATTTATGACTAATAAAAAAAAGTTGAAATAACTTATTTTCTACTATAATAACACAAAATTAAATTCATCAAACATTTTTCAGAAGAAAAACTTAGACACAATATTATAAATCAAATTCAGCTATAATATTTAAAATAAAAAAGTGGAAACTTAAAAGATCCAATAATGGAAAAACCAAAAGGCATATATATCATAACCGAAAAATTAAATTAAAAACGTAAAAAAATTAATAAAATTTATTATTTTTTATCATAAATAGACAATAATATTTAAAAATATAAATAAAAAATATATTATTAAATTATTAAATTAAAAAATTAGATTAATAACTAAAAATACTTATAAAAAGTAATAAATTATATTAGTGATTGAATTTTTTATTAAATATTTATATTTGATTGAAGTGAATCATTTGCTTATAATTTTTTAAACAATTACATTTTTCATCTGGGCATTTCATTGTCAACCCATTAAAATTCTTCATCCTAGCCTGTATACATGTATTTAAAGAAAGAAAAGATCATCCACGAATATAGACACACTCAATCTTTCAATAGCATATTAAGTAAGAACTATGAACAAAGAAGAAATCAATCACAGTCATCTGTGATGTCATTTTTTAAAGTAAGAGGATACAAAGCTATGTCTAAATGGGTAGTGTAAATATTATTGCACTTAATTTTCAAGAAGCAAGTGAAGTGAGAGAGAAAAAAAAGAAAGAAAAAAAAAAGAAGTACATGTCTGTCACACCGAAATAAACAAAACAACAAAAACAAAGCTTACGTTTGACGCTCTCTCTCCCCCAATCCTTCCCTTTCCCTTCTACAAATCCCTTTTTCCTTTTCCTAAACTTCACATAATTCAAGCACTGATTTTTCATTTTCATTTTTGTTTTCAATTCAAATTTCAATTCCAACCGAATGCACTACCAACCAACACCAACCACCACCACCTTTGAATTCGAACACCATTGAACTCACTCCCCATAAAGAGCAACATGTACTTGTCGGAAAAACCCCGACCCATAGATTTCTATAAGGAAGAAAGCAGCACGCGTGACATGATCATCGAGGTCGTCTCCAACGGCGCGGCGGACCTACCTCCTCCGCCGTCCCACCAGCAGCAGCAGATGATCCTGGGTGACAGCAGCGGCGGCGAAGACCCTGAGGTTGAGATCAAGGCGCCAAAGAAGCGCGCGGAGACGTGGGTCCACGAAGAGACTCGAACCCTGATCGCGCTCCGGCGAGAAATGGACGCCCTTTTCAACACTTCTAAGTCCAACAAGCACTTGTGGGAGCAGATTTCTTCCAAGATGAGGGATAAGGGTTTCGATCGCTCGCCGACCATGTGCACCGACAAGTGGAGGAACCTCTTGAAGGAGTTCAAGAAGGCCAAGCACAATGATGGCGCAGCAGGAGGTGGCGGCGGCGGAGGGAGTGGCTCCGCGAAGATGTCGTATTACAAGGAGATTGAGGAGATTTTGAGGGATAGGAGCAAGTGCGTGCAGTATAAGAGCCCCACTCCTCCACCGCCTCCACCATCTAATCACAAAGTTGAATCTTTCATGCAATTCACTGATAAAGGTATGATCTTTTTGCTAATTCATGGGTTTGGGTGTGGTTTTGAGGAAAAAGACTTTTGCTTGCATTGTTATACTAGCTGAACAAGGGGCATAATGCAAAAATGATAATTATAATTTACAAGTCAAAGCGTTTTGGGTAGCCTGTCTCTGTTGGAATTCAATCTATTTTCTTTTAGTTTTGGTTAGATACTCAGCTAACTACTGAACATATCCAATTATCCAGTGCCCTTTTTCCTTCTTATGCTTTTATGTTTCTTCCTCACTGTATCATTGGTTCTCTGATGGAAACTTTTGATCTTCATAATGTGCACTTGCAAGTGACTTTTTGCTGTCAGGTTCATTTAACTAGATTAGTTATATGTCTTGAATCATTAAATGCGTTGCAGGTGGATTTTATGAAAGTAGTGCTAAATGTTATTGCAGTGGAAATGTGGACATTCACATTCACATAGTTGATACATCGCAACAAGTTGCCTTGCAATTCACATTCACATTCACATTCACATCTTGGGTGATATACTATGTACCCGTGCATGATGAACCTTGGTCCATTCTTAGGTTGAATATACGAGGTGTATTCTGTGCCTATGATTTTTAGCAGGGAAATGCTACGACACTGTAGATCCCAACAATTTAAGGGTTCACAAGTGGGTTACCTCACATATCCTTGATAACTATTAGATTGGTGAAGCCTTCGTAAATGTCCAAAGTAGCCATTTGTGGATCATGTCTTTTGAATGTCTGTCATGCCTACAACTCCAGCCTTGTGTATTTTAAAAACAGTTTATTTGACTGGTTATGTCTCCATGTAGGTATTGAGGATACCAGCATCTCTTTTGGTCCAGTTGAAGGTATGTTATATTATGTTTATTTCTTGCTTATATTTTGTTCAATTTGCCACTTCGTATTTGGTGGCTGATGAATGTTTGGTTATGAATCCATGCATAATCCTGTCTTTTTAGTTATATTTAATTACCGGTGAGTAGCTAGCATATGCATCATCTTTGTGTCTTGAAGCATGTACATAGAATTCTAAACTGGATTAAATAAATATGGTGATGTAGTCGCATGCAGTGCCTGTTACCCCTGACTAACTTTTAGCATCTGGTGTTTGCATTTCTAGTTTATATTTTTATTATAGGGATAGTGGGATAAGTAATGCAGTTTTACTTTGGGGGCTTGTTGCTGAATCAAAATTCAAACTATGAAGTGTAGGAAGGAATATCTTTCTGTATAGGTTAATGTGTAAGGAGGTAATTATATGATCATAGACTCAACTGAAGTATTCGTATCACATATCACATATTACTCATCAGTTTTTCTAAATTATATATTGCATGTGCATTGTTGCTTTTATGGCCAAACTAATGTTTATCTAATTCATTAGCGTTTCGGTGGGGGACAAAAAATTGACTGCATTTAGCAATCACCATTTAAGAACTGGGGTGCTTATCTGAATGTTCTCCATCTTCATTCGTTCAATAATAGTTGTTACCACTTTATTATATCTGTAATCATCTTGATACTCAATAACCTGCCATTCAGCTACTGGAAGACCAACACTCAATCTTGAGAGACGTTTGGATCATGATGGGCATCCCCTTGCCATTACAACAGCTGAGGCTGTCGCAGCTAGTGGCGTTCCTCCCTGGAATTGGAGAGAAACTCCTGGAAATGGTAAGTAAGTTATGTGAAGTTTTGTGGTTCAATGATGTGAGCTTGATTACCAGGGAAATGAGATAATATATAACTTTCGTAAACCTTTTCCCCCTCGTTTTGGAAAAGTAATTATATCCTTATTTCTACCTGCTTGTACCTTGGTAGGTGAAGAGGGCCAGTCATGTTGTGGAAGGGTTATATCTGTCAAATGGGGTGATTATACGAGAAGAATAGGTATTGACGGTGCTTCAGAAGCCATCAAGGAGGCCATAAGAGCTGCTTTCCGACTGAGAACTAAACGTGCATTTTGGTTGGAGGATGAGGACCAGATAATCAGAAGTCTTGACCGCGACATGCCTTTAGGAAATTATACTCTTCACCTTGATGAAGGTAATTTAATCTCTTTTTTTTTTTTTTTTGGCAGCCATCTGAAGCCATTGGTTCAAAATTTTGAAGTCTGTGTATTGTGTTTGTGAGATCATTTGGATGTTTCTGGGAAACCATCACAGAAAGCACCAGATGCTGATAAAATTTTATAAGTACTTTTTCCCCTTCGTTTTATAACCCGGATATGTATGGTGGTTGTAACCAAAACATATTGGTTGCAGGAATGGCCATTAAAGTGTGTCTGTATGACGAGTCTGACCATATCCCTGTGCATACTGAAGAGAAGATCTTCTATACAGAAGACGATTATCGTGATTTTTTGACTCGCCGGGGTTGGACATCTCTAAGAGAATTTGACGGCTATAGGAATATTGATAACATGGATGATCTTCGACCCGGTGCCATATACAGGGGTGTGACTTGAGTGCAGATGCCCCGTTGGTTTGGACAAAGGTGTTTCCATTGTTTCAAAGAAAAAAATATTTGTTAAGCTATGTGGAGAGGACTGTTTATAAATCTTTTGACTTATGTGGGGTTACTAACATTGATCATATTTTGATTTTTGGTGTTTATAAAACTGCCCATGTTTTGATGATAGGAAAATGATGGAGGCACTTTGCTCACTCGCCTCCACTCTGTCTGTAAATATGAATTTGATAGTGGAAACGTATTAATGAGAATCTTGCTGGTTAAGAATTTCTTCCAGTTTGCCGTAGACTGGTGTAATCGACTTTAGAAAGGTAGTAGATGATTGTTTTGGTTGCTGATGTTATTATATTATTAGAGAAAAATCGCCCAAGGCTCTTGGAAAAAACAAGGTGCCTAAGATATTGAGGAGTTTCTTCTTAGCCTTGTTGCTAAACAATATTCTTCGAGTGCGTACATTTTTGGTCTTACACAATACACGCTATTAGTCTTATCTCTTATGGGTTTTATGTTCCATTTTCTGAGCTTAACACAGAATTCAAACTAGGTGCAACTCTTTGTGAGGCATTTAATTCTGCCTCTTGGTTCAAGCTCTGCCGTAATCACATTCATTCCTTAATTTGGGTGTAAGTAGGGGAGTGGATCCTCTCTAGTAAAGAAAAAACTGGAAAAATCTAGATGGTGTCAATTGTGATATTTCACTCTTTAATTCTCTCTCTCTCATATTTAATTTTAACTCTATTTATAAAGTTAATGGTACCAAAAAAAAAACTAAGTGAGATCAATATCCGTACTTTTTATGTTTGATTATTGGATATATCCACAAAATAAAAATGTATTAAAAGATTTTTTTATTAAAAAAAGGCAATAATTTTTTTTTTATTTTTTTTAAATATATTTATTCATAAAAAATTATTAAACCATTTTTTTAAAATAAAAATATATAACATATATGAATAATAATTATTAAATGAAATAAAATATAAATACATATGTAATATTCGTAACTTCGATTCTATTAAAATACATATCAAATCGAGATAATACTCAATTTGGTCCCTGAACTTACACACGAGTCTCAATTTAGTCCCTGAGGTTTCAATTGCCTTTATTTAGTCCCGAAAGTTTATAAAAGTGCCTCATATTAGTTCCTGAGACCATTTTTAGTATAAAAACGTTAATAGAGCGCTGTTATAGACTATCACATGTCACGTTAAAACTTGTCAAATGATGCAATTTTGGTTTTGATATTTAAATAGCTCAAAAACGACTTCGTATTACTTATTTTGTTAGGTAAAATTTTAATAAACACCATTTAGGATGTTGTTTTTGGGTTATTTGAGTACCAAAACCAAAGTTTATGTTCACAAAGTTTAAAGACCAAATAGAGGCAATTAAACTTTAAAGACTAAATTGAGACTTGCGTGTAAGTTCATGGACCAAATTAAATATTATCTCTATCAAATCCGATTCAATCATTTTGTGAGGATTATATTTACATACTATAGTTCAGATATAAATAAATACATAAATAATTTATAAATATAATCCGATTGATGAATAGTTCTAATAAAAAAACCTCACACAAGGATTCACTACATTATCATATGATTCTCTCAGTTGTATCTACGATTTTTTTATAGTTATCTCAAAGAAATAAAAATAGGTTATACAATTTTTAGTAATAAAAATTGCTTTCCTATTATTATTGTTTTTTATTCCGGGAGAAGAGAAAAACAAATATAACAACACCACCCTTTTGGTTTTGAGGTGTATGTGTGTTTTCCTTTTAAAAAACGAGAAGTGTGACACACCTTGATTTTTGTGTGGCAACTGTCAGAGTTTACAATAACTATATTATAGTCAGAATTATCGAAAATAAACTGTATATAGAGACATTTTATATCATCGTGGCTTATTTATAGACAAAATTTACAATAAGACGTTACAGTATACAGTCAGAGTTATCGAAAAACAGTGTACAGATAGACATTTTATATATCATGATGATTTATTTATAGACAAAGTTTACAATAAGACATTATAGGGATCGAATATTTCGGATTTATATAAGGAACTTTGGTTGGCGGTTGAATAAAGAAAGAGTTGAAGTAGCAGCATATTAAATTTTGATCCCTTAGCCTCTATTGTCTACTCTACAATAACAAATTAAATCTCCCTCTAAAATATTAATACTCATCATCCCTTCGTTCCATCACATGCCTGAAAGCTTCACAATCCAAAATTCATTTTAGAATTAGTACACAACATCATCATGTGCTAATAACTATCCAAATGTGCAACTAGCTCAATTACAAATAGTAGTTCATGATGATGGAACAGAGTATTTGGACGGAAAAAAGTGAGTATAAATATAAGTTAGGTGTGATAGAAAAAAAAAGCCGAGATGAATCAATAATTACGTATATATAGACAAAATAAAAAAAATAAATATATAAGAAAAAAAATTAGAATAGTACCTAATTTTTAATATATATTTTATATAGATTACAAATTAAAAGCTTTGGTACATCTATAGATATATATATCAATTATCAGATATAATTTAAAGATAAATATAAACAATATCAAATTAAATAATATAAAAAAAAACAGATAATCACTCCTATTTTGATAATATCATTTTAGTAAAAAATCATGTGAAGAATGAAATTATTAAAAAGAGAATTATGTTATTATTTTTTTATATATAATATAGAAAGATCGCTTGGTATACACAAATACTTTTCTCTGAATGAAAATACTAGGAAGATAATATTTTTAATAAAAAATAAAAATTGACTATTCTTTCTATAAAGTAAAAATTTCATCACCTAACTTTTCTTAAAATAGACATAATGTTGCACTGTACTGAAAACATACATAAATAATTCTTTAGCTGTTTGTTTAAAATGGCCAGTAGACAACTGTCGGAGTGGGAGGACAGTTTATATATTATTTGACATATTTATGTGACCTGCATGGGATACATACTGTAACTAACATTTTTGTGCGATGATTTTTTAAATGTAAGACTCCAACTCATTGTCGTATAAGCTTTTTTTAACATAAAAAATCATAGTTTCACTAAAATGTAGCAAGGAATACAAAATTATTGTAGCATTTGTCCTAACTCACAGATTATCATCTGGTCAAACTGAACCAACAGTTTAATAGTATGCATGACATCTACCCTTGCTTTGATTGATTACCCTTTCGGTTTGGTGTTATATTTTTAGTTTCTTACAATAATATTCGATGTATGTATAGTTTATAAGCAAAAGATTGGACATAAATTTTGTATAGACTATGTAGGTCTTGTTTTTATTTTATACTAAAATGAAAATTCCACATTGTTCAAACTCAAATAAATGATAACATTAATTAATAAATATTATAAAATAATTTTAAATACATAATTATAGATATTATGGAGATAAGAGATAAAAAAAAGTTCGTTTTGGAAGAACATTTAATTATAAAATAGTGCTTTAAAAGATATTTTTTTAGATTTTTTTTTATCTCAAATTAAAGATGTTTCTTTATAGAAAATTGTGGATTTTGAGATAGGTTACAATGAATATAAAATTTTTAATAAAAAAGAGAGTTGTTCCAATAGGAGATGAGACTACTTAACCAACTCCATAAAACTTTATAGTCGGTCACGTTAACATCTTAGAGAGAGGATCGAGTTATATGAAAATTTGATAAAAGAGGTGTTTATTATACTAATTTTTTTGTGCAGGTTATGCAGGTAAAAATACTTCTAGAGGATATAACATATATATTATAGTTTCACAAGTACTATATGGAGAGATATTGTTCCACCAAAGATTAAATTATTTGCCTGATTTATCTTAATTAGACGGGTTAACACTAAAAAAAGATTGTATCGACTAGGTATTGTTGGTTAGAATGATATTATTTGTATATTATATAAAAAAGAGATTAAAAATATATTTCACTTGTTTTTTAATTATAAGTATACTTAAGTGTGGTGTGCTTGATCACATAGACTGTAGACGATTTCAGATAATCTTAAATAATAATTTTATTAAAATATTTATGTGACAATATTAGAAGTTATCTATTATGTCAATAATTTATTGTATTATTATTTGATTAATTTTTTTATACATTATAAATAAATAGATAGATAGATTAATTTTCATAAAATAAAATTTATTTTTTATGGTAATATAAATATATTTTAAGATAGATATTCGTTTATGTTATTACATGTATAATATGGTAATTTTATATGAAATCTAAGAACGTATGTGTTATTTATTTATTATAACACTACTCTGATTTTTTTTATCTATTATAATAGATAAATAGATTTGTTCAAGAGCTTAGATAGTAGGACTAGGAATAAGATAGATATATTGATATATATGAAATATCATTATCATCATGGTCCTAAATAGAAAGAAAATAAATTTGAATAATGTTGATAATAGTCACGGGAAAAGGATATGTTCAAAGACTAAAAGAAGACAAGGAGTGCTCCTTTCTTTATTTGTTTGTACACTGTTCACTATCTATACCCAATAGAGCAGAGTCCCTGCTAAGTAAGATTCGGAGATATTAATTGAATTTCCCAATCCTTTTTTCTTCATATCACTCTACCTATAATTAAACGAAAAGGACAAGAGTAATTAATAATATACTAATATTTCCTTACGCACGTTGATGAACTAGTAAGCCTTTTCTTTCTGGTTCCGTATCCGTTATTAGTAAAGTTTAGGAAAGTTTTTAAGTATATTGATATATTAGTATTTTAATAAATTTTAATTGTGAATTTTAATTATATATATTATATATTTTTTATAATTAAGATTAATTGTTAAAAATTATTAAAATATTAGTGTATTGATATATTTAAAAAACAATTTAAAGTTTAATAATTCAGTGAGAGTAAATGATTTGGGAACATCTTCCCTCCACACTCCACATTGTACACGTTAAATTAATATAACCAATGTCAGATTATTTATGACAAAAATTGAAACGAATAAAAAATTTTACATAAATATTATGCGAGATTTTTTTTTTTGGGGAAGGTAAATTTTGCATATTTGTATAGTATGACTGTTTTTGACTTTAGGTTGAGCAGTTTTTCGGTTTTTCCTGAATCTGGAAATTGAAAGATGACGTCGAATGCTAGTTTCCTAAAATGTTGGACGTACATGATTGAGAGGCAATTAATTAAGGTTGCATGATAATCTATAAATTACAGATATTTTGCTGAATGGTTGTGTTTATTGTGTTTAATTCTATTTTAATAAAAAAATTTAAACATATCTAAATATATTTAAATATTATTATATATTAATGTGCTTAATTTTATTTTAAATAAATTTAAAAATAATATATATTATTATTTATTAAAATAAAAAATATTTTAAATATTTTATATAATTTTTGACGAACTCTTTGGAATCTGCCATCATCGACGGCCAGTAGTACCCCGCTCGGATTAACTTCCTTGCTAGGGCTCTGCCTCCGATGTGGTGCCCACAGCAGCCCTCGTGGACTTCCCTGAGGACATAGTCCGTCTGGTCGGGGTGTAGGCACTTCAGTAGGGGTTGGCTGAGCCCTTTTCTGAACAGCTATCCTTGGATGACAGCGTATTTGGCTGCTTCTCTCCTTAATTTCACCGCCTCCTTTTCATCACCAGGGACTTGGCCATGTTCTAGGTAGTTGGTGATGGGGTCTAGCCATGAAGAACTTAGGGTTGTTATGTGTAGGGGGAAAAGTACCATTCCAGGGTAGGTTTTTTCTCGTTCTTTTTAGCCATTTAGTCTTGTTTGGCCTTAGTCGGGAAGTCGTGAGGGTGGTGTTCGTGTTCGGCTTGAGCGACCGATCTCTTAGACTAACTGGATGGTACCCCCATGTAGGTATGGCTCGCACGGTCTCCCGGGCATCCGTTAACCCCGCGGCGTACGACCAATATGCTTGGGTCGTCTCTGATATAAGGGATTCACCCAATCAAATGGGCGAAGAGGAGCTCACCGAGTTCCGACAAGCCGGGTATTTGTGCGGCGGGACCGACGAGGAGGCCAATTACGACGTTTTCGTCCCGGCTCCTCACGAGCGTTTGTATGAAATCAACTTCCGACCCAGCCAGGTCGCCGACTGGATTTGGTTCTACAAAGCCATGTTCACTCAAGTCGGAGTTCGCATTCCGTTCTCAGCCTTCCAAATGGCACTCTTAAACCGAATTTCCGTGTCACCGTCGCAGTTGCATCCGAACAGCTGGGCCTCGATCCGCTGTTTCGAGATGGTCTGTGAATATCTCGAACTGCCGGTGTCCGTGGATGTTTTCCTCTTTTTCTTCACCCTCACAAACCCTTCCAAGGAGGGGAAACATAGAAAAGGGTTCATGTCTTTCCGGGCTGCCCAGGGTCGGAAGATTTTCGGCTTGTTCGAAGATTCTTACCATGGGTTTAAGGACAAGTATTTTAAGGTCCGTCCGGCCAAAGGTCGTCACCCCTTTTGGTTGTCTTTGGAGGGGGTACGGCTCATCCCGACTTATTGGAGCTTCGGGGCAGGAGCCAATAGTTTTATTAAGGTAATTTATAAAAACATGTCGGCAGTAGATCAGCAAATTGCCGAGGTGCTAAACGCTGTTTTTGGGAAGAACCCGGTAAATCTCCATCTCCTCATGGGTGACCGGGAGTCCGGCCGTAACTATATTTGTGAGAAGCTTTTTACTTTTCCCTTTGTCTTTTTTCCTCTTGTTGATATTGTGTGACGACTAACCGACCTTCCTTGTTTTCCTGCAGTGGATATGTCTGCGTCCGTGACGGGTCTTCCCGACTTGTTTCAGACTTTCCTTGGCGGCGGTGATGATGAGGAGGATAATGAGCAGTCCGCCGCTGAGACGTCTACAGCTCCTCCGGAGGACAAAACTACTTCAGGGCCGGAGGGCGTGGTTGGGGGAACCGGGATCTCGACCCAAGCTGCCCAGGACGAGGTCGAGAAAGCGGTTCATGCCTCTCCTCCTCGCGAAGTGGTAGGCCAGGGGGGTTCGACGTCTGCCCCTGACGATGATGTGGAGGTGGTCATCCCCACCCCTAAAAGGAAAAGGAAGGCGTCCTCTAGTCCCGAGGGGGTCCTCACCGTTATGGAGAGGAATTTCGACGCAAGCAATTTTATAGATACCCAACTGATCCCCGGCACTGAGGAGTACTTCCACGAGTCTTCCCTTGCCGGGCAAGCGAGGTGGATGTACCGAACGCTCCTGCGCGGCGCCGTGATAGCCCGGAAGGCTGAGTTTGAGCTGTCCGGGATGGAGTCCCTTCGGAGGAGGCTGGAGGCTAGTGGGAAGGCCAACAATGAATTAAAAAATGAAGTGGAAACTCTCCGGGAGCAGCTGACTCAATCTTCGGGAAAGTTGGACGCTGCCGAGAAGAAGGCCACCACAGCTGAGCAGAAAGCTACCGCCGCTGAACAAAAGTTAACAGCTGCCGAGAAGAAACAGAAAGAGTCGGACGCGACGATTGAACGTTTAGTCGAGCGTGAGATGGCTCTGGAAGGACAGGTCGGTGCGGCGCAAAAGCGGGTGGCTGAAGTTGAGGAAGAGAAGCGGGCTGTGGAGGCCGAGCTGTCAACATGGAAGGCAAAGTACAAGGACGTCGTCAAACAGGGCAGGGGGGCGATCCTGGCTACCGAGGAAGCCCTTAAAGCTCAAGTTAAAATTATTGCCCCTGAGTTCGACACGTCGGCAATTGGTGTTCGTAAGGTTATCCATGATGGCAAGGTTGTCGATGCCTCCATGAAGTGATCCTTCTGTTTATAGTTCTTGTTTAGCCGCTTTATTTTGACTTGTAAACTATTTTAGTTTTTGCCGTTTTTGGCTTTGTGGACTATTAGCCGTTTTTCTTTTGGCTTGTGAACAATGACCTTTATTGGTCGCTTGCTCGTGTTGTCGCGATAAACCTTTTATTTGTCTGAGTGCGTTATCATTTCTAACCGTTTTGGTTTATATTTGTCGTTTACTCGGTTGTTCGTGTTATTGTTCCTATTAACCGTTTTGGTTTGAAGTCGTTTAGACCGGCGGCCCGTGGCCTTTTGTGTAGTTGTTTGTTACAACGGTGGTTGACGGCTTCCCGGGGTGATCAGTCCCGGGTCGCACGTTGTTGTTAGTCACGACGGGATGGTTTATCTGAAAAACTTAGATCAAATATGGTGGAGAATTTGCACAAGTATATTCTATTCGGTAACCACATAAAAGACTTGAAAGTTACTATAAATGACAAATTGACTACTTAGCTAGATTGGCCGGCATGTCGTTCCGTCTTCTAGGAGTAGAATCTTCTAAGGTTGTCCGCGTTCCATGTCCTCGGGACCTCCTTGCCATCGAGCCTTTCTAACTTAAAGGCTCCTTTTCCCATCGCCTTTTTGACTCTGAAGGGACCTTCCCAGTTTGCCGCTAGCTTGCCCTCTCCGGGGGTCGGCAGGCCGATATCATTCTGTCTCAGGACGAGGTCGTTAGGCTCAAAGTCCCTCTTGAGCACTTTGGTGTTGTAGCGCAGAGCTATTCTTTGTTTTAGCGCTGTTTCCGTCAAATGGGCCATTTCCCGGGCTTCATCTACCAGGTCCTTTTCTATGGTTTCCTCCACTCCTTTCAAAAGCAATCGCGGACTTGGTTCACCGATCTCTACGGGTATTACTGCATCCACCCCGTACGTTAGTCGGAAAGGAGTTTCCTTAGTGGAGGATTGCTCGGTTGTTCGGTAAGACCAGAGGACCGATGCCAGCTCGTCAGCCCAAGCACCCTTTTTATTGTCCAACCTCTTTTTTAGCCCTGAAAGGATAACCTTGTTGGCGGACTCCACTTGTCCGTTCGTCTGAGGATGTTCTATCGAAGAGAACCTTTGCCTTATACCCAGGCCGTTGAGAAATTCCGCGAACTTCTTGTCAGTAAATTGTGTGCCGTTGTCCGAGATGACGACTTCTGGTATCCCGAATCGTGTTATCACCTGCCTCCACATGAATTTTCTGCAATTGGCTGAGGATATGCTAGCCAGTGGTTCAGCTTCTATCCATTTGGTATAGTAATCAATTGCCACTATGAGATATTTGACCTGCCCAGGGCCAACCGGGAAGGGCCCTAAGAGGTCGACACCCCATTGAGCGAATGGCCGGGAGGTCGTTAGCAAGCTTAACTCGGAGGCCGGTGCCTTGGCAAAGTTGGCGTTCCGTTGGCACTTTATGCATTTTTTGACGAACTCTTTGGAATCTGCCATCATCGACGGCCAGTAGTACCCCGCTCGGATTAACTTCCTTGCTAGGGCTCTGCCTCCGATGTGGTGCCCACAGCAGCCCTCGTGGACTTCCCTGAGGACATAGTCCGTCTGGTCGGGGTGTAGGCACTTCAGTAGGGGTTGGCTGAGCCCTTTTCTGAACAGCTGTCCTTGGATGACAGCGTATTTGGCTGCTTCTCTCCTTAATTTCACCGCCTCCTTTTCATCACTAGGGACTTGGCCATGTTCTAGGTAGTTGGTGATGGGGTCTAGCCATGAAGAACTTAGGGTTGTTATGTGTAGTGCGATTGCTGGTTCCCTTGTCATGCCTTGGATGAGAGACCGGTTTCCTTCTCCTGGCTTCGAGCTAGCTAATTTTGATAGGAGGTCTGCTCGTGTGTTCCTTTCTCTGGGTACATGCTGGACCGTGACTTCTTCGAACTTTTGGCTCAAGCTTTTGACCTTTTCCAAGTATTTCTGCAACAAGGGGTCTCTGGCTTGATAGCTGCCGTTTACTTGGGAAGTGACTACTTGAGAATCGCTGCATATTTCCAGCCTTCTTGCGCCGACCTCTGTTGCTAGGGTCAAGCCTCCTATGAGGGCCTCGTATTCTGCTTGGTTGTTCGAGATGGGGAACTCGAATCTAATCGACTGTTCGTATACGACCCCGTTCGGACTTTCTAGGATGATCCCGGCTCCTCCGAAGGTCTGGTTGGAGGCTCCGTCCACATGGAGCTTCCACCGTGTACTCATGTCTTCGCCTGGATCTCCTGTTACTTCAACCAAAAAATTCGCCATGGCCTGCGCCTTGATGGCTTGCCGGGGCTCATACCGTATGTCATATTGGGAGAGTTCGATGGACCAAGTCATCATTCTTCCCGCCAGGTCGGGTTTTTGGAGAACTTGCCGGATCCCTTGGTCCGTTCTGACGACCACTTGGTGACTCTGGAAGTACTGTTTTAATCTTCTCGAGGAAGTCAGGAGTGCTAAGGCTAGCTTTTCTAACTTGCTATATCTTAATTCTGCTCCTTGCAGAGCCCTGCTTATGAAGTAGACTGGCTGTTGGGTTTTCCCGTCCTCCCGTACTAGTACTGCGGCCAGGGCTTCGCTTGTTATAGCGAGGTATAGGTATAGTGGTTCTCCGTCCCTTGGCTTTCCGAGAACGGGAGGTGCCGCCAGGATTTCCTTGAAGTGTTGAAAGGCTTCTTCGCACGCGGGTGTCCATTCGAACGCCATCCCTTCTTCATGAGGTCAAAAAATGGCAGGGCCTTTGTCGCCGAGGCTCCGAGGAACCGGGAAAGGGATGTCAATCGCCATGCCAACCTCTGGACGTCCTTGATACAGCCCGGGCTCTTCATCTGAAGTATTGCCTGGCATTTCTCCGGGTTAGCTTCTACCCCTCTCTGAGTTATCATGAATCCCAGGAACTTGCCGGCTTCCATGGCGAAGGCGCACTTGAGGGGGTTTAGCCTCATACCGTGTTGACGGAGGGACGCAAAGACACTTGCTAGGTCGTTTAGGAGGTCGTCAGGTCGCGTTGTTTTTGCCAGTATGTCGTCCACGTAAACTTCAACCGTTTTCCCTATGAGGTCGTGGAATATCCTGTTCATCAGCCTTTGATATGTCGCCCCCGCATTTTTCAAGCCAAATGGCATTACCTTATAGCAGAAAGTTCCTCCTGGCGTTATGAACGCCGTTTTGTCTTTGTCTGGTCGGTGCATCGGTATCTGATTGTAACCAGAGTAGGCGTCCATGAAACTCAGATATCGGTACCCCGCCGCGGCGTCGACGAGTGCATCTATGTTGGGGAGGGGGAAGCAATCTTTGGGACATGCTTTGTTAAGGTCAGAGTAGTCCACGCACATTCTCCATCTGCCATTGTGTTTTTTCACCAATACCACATTTGAGAGCCACGTCGAGTAGTCCACTTCTCGTATGAAGCCTGCTTCTAGGAGGCCGGCCGTTTGCTTGGCTACCTCCTCTGCTCTTTCCGCCGACATCTTTCTCCTTCGTTGAGCCACTGGCCGTGCTTCCGGTTTGACGGCTAGGTGATGTGAGATGATTTGTGGATCTATGCCCGGCATGTCGGCTGGTGTCCATGCGAACAGGTCCCTGTTGGCCCTTATCATTTCAATCAAAGGCTTCTTCAGCTCATGTGGGAGGTTCTTGTTAACGAATGTGAACTTTTCCCCTTCGTCACCGATGCTAAATTTCTCCAGGTCCCCTTCTGGTTCCGGCCTCGGCTTGTCCTCTACTCTGGCATCAAGGTCGGCTAGGAATACACCAGATGCTTCTTTGGATTTCTTTCTGAGGGAAAGACTGGCGTTGTCACAAGCGACCGCCGTCTCGAGGTCTCCCCTTATGGTCCCTATGGATCCATCATCGGTGACAAACTTCATAACTAGCAGCTTGGTGTTGATTATGGCCTCAAAATCATTGATTGTTTTTCTTCCCAAGATGATGTTGTAGGCTGTAGAGTCTCGGAGGATTACGAACTCGGCCATCGCCGATCTGCGACCTTGCACCTGTCCCACCGAGATCGGTAGGGAAATGACTCCATCTGGTTTGATGAAGTGGTCGCCTAACCCGATAACCCCGTGCTGATGAGTCGTCAGGTCGGTGTCCTTCAGCCCCAGTGCGTCGAACACGTTGCGGAACATGATGTTTGAATCGGCTCCAGTGTCGACAAGGATCCGTTTGACGAGGCCGGTTCCCACCCTGGCCGTTATGACCATGGGAGGGTTTTCCGGGGCGTCGCTGAACCATTGGTCTTCTGGGCCGAAAGAAATGGATGGAGGTTTTTTGGCGCTCTGCACTGGTGGAGATGAGATCGCCAGAACCTTGGCGTCTTTCTTGTGTGCCGACCGGGACTTTGGTGCAGTGTTTTTTGCTGTTACCACGTTTATCACAGTGAGGCCATGGTCTCTATCTTCGGGCTCCTGTCGCCTCTTGGCCGAGCGTGTCTTGCCTTCCTCATCCTGGTCGCGATAACGCCTTCTCGGCTCCCTGATGAGATGGGAGAACGCTGCTAGTTTTCCCTCCCTTATCGCTTGTTCTAATGCATCCTTCAGGTCGAAACAGTCCTGTGTTTGATGGCCATATCCCTTATGGTAATCACAATAAAAGTTCTTGTTTCCACCCGTGCGGTCCTTGAGTGGTCGGGGCTTCGGAAGAATTCCCTTCTCAGCTATTTGTTGATAGACTTCCACTATGGGGAGGGTGAGTGGAGTGTAGTTAGTAAATTTCCCAACTCGAGGGAACGGCCTAGGTGCTTTGTTTGATGCCTCCTCCCTAGCCTTTTCTTTTGCCCTCTCACCGTCTCCACCGGACTGCCGAGCCTGGCCGTAACCGGACTGCCGCTTATTGGCTGCCACGACTCGGCTGACCTCCTCGTCATTTATGTACTCCTTTGCCACCGTTTGGATTTCATGCATTGTCCAAATCGGCTTTGTGGTGAGGTGTTTTCGAAAGTTCTCATTGAGGAGGCCGTTCGTCAGGCAGAGACTGGCCACCGAGTCGGTTAAGCCGTCGATTTCCAAGCATTCGTCGTTGAACCGATCTAAGTACCTCCTGGTCGGCTCTCCCTGTCTCTGGGTTACCCCGAGAAGGTTGATAGGATGCTTGGCCTTTGCTATTCGCGTTGTGAATTGGGCCAGGAAGGCGCGGCTGATATCTGAGAAATTGTGGATGGAACCTTGAGGGAGGCCATTAAACCATCTGATCGCCGGTCCTGCTAAGGTTACCGGGAAGGCGCGGCACCTTACTTCGTCGCCTACTCCCTCTAGGTTCATCCTAGCCTCAAAGGCCGTGAGATGTTCTAGGGGATCTTGAGTTCCGTCATACCTCATGTCCGTTGGTTTGTCGAAGTGTTTCGGCAACCGGACCTCGAGGATAGATCGGTGGAACGGCGTGACACCCATTATCACAGGTTGTCGTGTTCTCTCGAATTTCCCTTCTCCATCCTCACGACCTCTTGCCTTTCGGCGAGATTGTCTGCCGCGAAAGTAGATGACTGTGTCATTCCGTCTTCTCGGAATGGGTGATTCCTCTTGCGTGCCCTCTGCTTCCATCCGGGATGCATATATACGCCTTGAGCGGCTTCGGTGAGAGCTCTCTTCCTCCTCGCCCCCGGGAGACGGGGTGTAGCTTGGATCGGTAGACCATCCATCCCTCTCCCGGTCGGCTAGCTGTCGTTCTAGGTTCTGGACTCTGTGGCGTAGCTCTTGCATTATTATGGCGCTATCGCCACCCGTTCCCCCGAATGGTCGGGTTCTCGTGTGTTGTTGGGGGGATCTCCGGCCTCCCCTTTGCGAGGCGACGGAGGCTGCCCCTTCCGCTCCGGCTGCTCGAGCTCGGTCGCCGGGACCTGGCGCGACTTCCATTCAGGCAAAGAAGTCCCCACAGACGGCGCCAATGTTAGTTCGTCGGGTTCCGAACAGATCGGGTAGACAGGTGTAGGGGTGAGAACGCCTTGGCTTGGGTCGCACTGCTTACGGGTGGACGAGTAGCCGGGCACTTGTTGTGGAGAGATGATGAAGAGGGGGGGTGCCACCTGCAAAGACACTCCGACGCTCGAGTCAGCAATGTGCAGGTGAGCAGAATAAAGGGTTGAAAAGATGTGACGTACCTCGGGGGAAGAGCCAATCTTCCTCTTATATATATGTCAGTAGTGGGCCCCTTATGGGACAGGCCCATATTCCCAAGGACGCTGTCCTGCAGCCGTGTGTGAGCCGTACAGGACGCGTGTCCGGGTCGGTTGGAGGGCGCATGTCCGGGTCGGGTGTTGCTCGGGTCGGGTCGACCCAAAGCTGATTCTGGGCCGGGCCGTAACATATTTTAATATTAATAAAATATTAAAATATTTTTATAATTTATTTAAAAATATTTTATATTATATATATATATATATATATTCTTATATCTTATAAAATTTTAAAATTTGTGGGTGGACCTATTTCGTATCGTCCTATCATGTATCCGATGTAGATAATAATTGATAAATGGGGCCATCTACTGTACAGATGTGCCTGTACAGATTTTTGTCCTTTTGTCATTAAAAGTGTTGTTTAAAGAGAAAGTGTTACCCTTAATCGTTAACTTGGCTCTGATACCAATTTTTAAAAATGTAATTTCTTTTTCAAAATTATTAACTCTTCATATTTTGCTTCGAATAAGTTTATAATTTGTATAAATTTGGTTGGTGGTACTTTATAATTTGTAATTTCATAATCAAAAGTACTGAGCATTACTAATTCTGATTTCATTTTTATAGTTTTTCAATCTTGTTTTAGTTTATAATATTGATTATTGTATATAAAATCTTTTATCTGTTTGTCTTTTTCTTTAATATAATTTTTCAAATCCTCCAAAACTTCTTTTATTTCTACACTTTCTGTTGTTTCTAAATATCTTTTTAATTTTTCAACTTCATTCTCCATTTTTTCTTTCAACAGCTTTAATTCTTTTAAGTCATAATATGGTGTTCCAGTCATTTATAAATTTTTTAAGTTTAGCTCCAACTTGTTTATATTTGTTCTTATTTCTATCCTTTTTATTATAAGATCATTAATTTCGAATTGAAGATTATTTAATTCCCTTTTATACTCTTTTATTTTATTTTTTAATTTTTTCGCCCTTTTTCTTTTTATTTTGTTTTCTGGTCTTTCAATCTTTGTATACTTCATTATTTATCTTAGAATTTCTACAAATTCTATCATCGATTCATCACTATTTTCTAGAGATTCTATCAATTTTTCTAACTCTTCAACTTCTCCTTTCAATTTGTCATAGATTATTTTTAGAGCTTCAAATGCTCTTTGATTTATTTCAGAAAACTGTAAATAATTCAACCGATTTTTTCTTTCAAAGAGCTCTTGTTTCTTGTCTTGATAGGTTACATATATTTTCTCTTTATTTATTGTCATAGCTTAGTGTTTAGGGTTTCATTTAATTTTTCGACCTTTTTTGTTAATTCTTTTATTTCAGAATTTTCTTCTTTAATCTTTAACTTAGATAAACTTAAAGGGCTATTAATTTTGGATTCTCTTATTTGAAAATTCGACGAAACTAATTTTCCGGATGGTTCTTTTAGTAAAAGAACTGGGTTTTCAATAGCTTTATATTTTGGTATTTATGTCTTTACAATTTTCTGAAATAATTCATCGACATACATTCTTTCTCTGTTTTTAAATATTATACTATGATGACTATTTGTTAAAGCATAATTTATTGCATATGTAATTGAAAATGGTTCATCGTCTTGTTCCATTAGATTCTTTCTCTGAAATTTATAAGCCAAACTTATAGATCTTCCAAGATTTTCAGTTGATAAAGGTATAGCATATCCAAGATGGGCATTGAATTTAACATTTACGTTTACCAAGTTTCCATGAACAATTCCAATTATTTGATCAATTGGGTCATCAGTAATTCTTTTGTCACATATTGCTAAGCTTATTAGTGAATTAATTCCTTTCATATATGTAGATTTGATTAAGACTTGTATAGTACTAATATGAATCCATCCAATTTTAGATCTTTTTTGTTGATCCTTAATTTTCTCAATCTGTTTACTCAATTCTTCATCATTTATCAAGGCTATTTCAAGTTCTCCATTAGCAGATTTTATCTTTATAGGGGCTTCAGGTTGAATTTTTCCATAGTATATTATATTTTTTCTATTAAAAACTTCTTTTAAAAGATTTTGTTTGTTAAAATTTTCATTTGATTTAAGGTTTAATTCTGTTTTTAGAACAGTCTGTTTTTCATTGTCTAATAAGGCAGATAATCTATAATAATCAGATTCTTCCGTTAATTATAAACTTTCTAAATAATTCATAACTATGAGATTAAGATAAAGGCGTACCTTTCTGGAGAAAAACTTCCTTTATTTAGAATATTTTACATAAGATGTTTTTATCTCCAGAGGGGAGATTGTAGATACTAACTCCAGAGGGGAGTTTAGAATTGGTTTTTCCTAAGGGAATTCTTCTTCAAACTATAGAATTGCCTCGGCCGCTTCCTCCTTGCTCTCCTGGCATATGAGTACTCTTAGCCTTCTGCTTTCTATTGTTTGATGCCTTCTACAATTGCCTAAGCAACCTATTTATAATGGTTGGGTCTGATGGACAATTCCCATCCTTACCCTTCTTATGATGTCATTGCTTACGTCATTGTTTATTGTCTTGCACCAGCTACATTGTTGGTGCTCTATGACCTAAGCGCTTACGTCACTATGCAATAATGTTGAGAGATGCTTCAGATGTGCTGTCCTCCTCTTTCATCATGTGACCTTCAGATGCGTTGTCTTCTTCCTTTATCATGTGGGTTGATTCCGTTTTATTATTGCTTTCTTCAGATAACTCTGAGACACATAGCTGGCACTTGTGGTCTTCTCTGTCTTTTATCAAATAGCAGAGATTCCTCTTTATCCCTTCGGGGAGCTTTTTTAAGAGTCCAGATAAATTGTAGAATGCTGATTCAAATTCCACTAAGAGTCTCATCTCTCTTTCTTCAATTTCATTCCTTTTACTGGACACAAGCAAAGTATTTCTGCTTTTATAATTGATTCTTGTGTGAGATTCCCTTGTTATCTTTTGAGTTCTTTCGAAGACCCTTGCTAGTGTACTGGCTAGTCTTCCTTCATGACTGTAGATTGTTAAATCTTGAACTTGATCAATTGGTTGAAAATTTTCTGGGAAGACGGACATGAAGATTACTTGATGTGCTGGAACCAAGCATTCTTCTTCTTCATTAAAAATAGGTTGACTATTCGTAAATTTTAGGGATATATCCCTTGGATTTACGTTGTCAATCATATTTTTAAATCTCTTTACTGCATCAATAAATCCTGCAGAAAACTCACTAATAATTTTCAAATTATTAAAAATTAAAATTGTATCAATTAATCCATACTGGAAAAACTGATAGGTGTCAGATGGGGAAGCCTCTGGAAATATAACCAGCTTTGTTAGCTGTTCTTTGGCAATAGGATAATATCCCAAGATTGCCCTTTTTTCTTCAGTCCAATTTAGGACTATGTTAAGGGTTTCTCTGAGATTTGATCTACAGACCCTTTTCTTTTCCTTGATTTCGGCCCTTGTAGGAATGTTTCTTATTATTCCTGTTCTCTGGGTTTGAATTGGAGCTTTATCTGCTCTTTTTAGGGTTTGCTCTGGATGAAGAGCTTCATATTCCCTGAAAGATTCCTTTGCTTCTTCCAGTGTTAAAAATCCTCCTTTATGAATTATCCTTGATTGATGTGTAAATGACGCTGCTTTTTCCCAGGCATCATATACTCCTTTCATGGGGCCATTATAAATTACATAATATTTTTTATCTTGGGTGAATTTTTTGATAATTTCAGCAATTGTTTTATTTTCTGGAATTTTTTCTTCACCTGATTTGTCCACCACACTTAGCTGGCTGAACTCTGATGGTTTTGGTTGTTGTGTTGATTTCATTGCTTCGATGGCCTTTTTGAGGGATTGGATCTGTATCCTTATTTGCTGACAATGCTTGCATTTTTCAAGTTCTTGTTCGTATTTCTGAATTTCTTGATCTAATGCGTTGTAGACGAACTCCATTCTCTTGTTAATGTATCTGTTAGATAACTTGAATCTGTCCTTAATGTAAATTCTCTGGGTAGTAAATCAATTTTCCATTTCTTAAGAGATTTAATTGCTGCTAGAGTTTCCTTTTCATGAGTGGTATATCTCCGTTCTGTTGGAGTAAAAGTCCCTGAAATATACCTGCAAAGTAATTCCTTTGGGAAATATTTAGAATCTAGTGATTCTTTTTCTTGTTCCAAACTTTTTATAGCTTTCTTAGCTTTTAGACATCCTGACCAGGTTATGTCTGAAGCATCTGTTTCTACTATTAAGTAGTCATTTTCTTCTGGAATATAAAGTTCTGGAAATTTTTCACATAATTGTTTAATCCTTTGAATTTGCATACTGTCTTTTTCATCCCATTTCCATTCTTTTTTAGTACTTATTTTTGGAAATAAGCTTTTAGTGTATTCTGTTATATTCTTTAAAAATCCTTGATCAGAAATATAATTTATACATCCTAAAAATCTTTGTAATTGTTTTTTATCTTCTATTTTATTAGGAAATAAATTTACCTTTTCTAGGACATTTGGCTGAAGTTTTAGCTTTCCTTGAGTGGATAGAATTAACCCAAGAAACTCTATTTCTTGTTTTGCTATTCTTGCTTTCTTTTTGCTAAGAACTAGTCCTTTTTCTTTACATCTTTCTAAAACTATTAATAATTTTTGAAGATGATCTTCTTTATCCTGTTTTGTAAAAATTAGTATATCATCAATGTACACTAAAATAAATTCATTTAACTCTTTTAGATTTTCTTCCATAAATCTTTGATAAATACCTGGAGCTTGTTTTAATCTGAATGGTAATACATTCCATTCATAGAGTAACACACTTGTTGATTCTTTTGTTGGGCAAGTAAAAGCAGTTAATTTCTTTGTTTCTTCGTCTAAACGAAGTTGCCAATATCCTGATTTTGCGTCGAGAGATGAAAACCAAGTCGCTCCTTTTATTTTTTCTAAAATAGAATCTTTTCTTGGAAGTTTATGAGCATCACCAATAGTTGCTTCATTCATCTTCTTATAGTTAATAACCATTCTTCGTTTTCCCCTTTTAATTTCATTATTGTTTTCGACATAAAAGGCTGGAGCTGCATGAGGACTTTTACTTAATCTTATAATTCCTTTTTCCAAAAGATCTTTACATTCTAAAGAGAACTCTTCTTTATCTCTTGCAGAATAAGGAATTTTATTTGGAACATTTATCTCTTTTATAGGATCTTTTAATTTAATGCTTACTAATTCGTTATTTGTATTTTTAATATCTAAAGGATTTTCAGCACAAATTTCATCCAAAAGTTCCTCTATCTTTATTTCAAGATTATTTTTTGGAATGTTTATCTGAAAGTATAAATTTAAATAACATGTTTCTAATATAGAAAATATTTTAAATTTTAAGATCTTATCTATAGTAGTAGTTGGTATTTTTATACGTTTTGATTTTTGATTTATTGAAGAATCATGTGGAGCTTTTAAAACTACATATGTTAATTCTTGAATGAATGGATGATATAGTTTTAAAAAGTTATTTCCTATGATAAAATCCATTCCAGAATCTAACATATATATAGATGGAACAATGAACCTATAATTTTGAATAAAAATTTCAGTCATCTCTGTTTTTTGGTCAATTTTATGTATTGATTTATCAGCTATTCTAACTCTTAATGGTTTCTTTAATTTTTTCCAATCAAGTTTTATGTTTGAACTAGCAAAGCATTGTGTTGCTCCAGAATCTATAAAAGCATTTATAAATTTTTCTGTTATTTTTATAGTAATAAATGTGGCATTATTACTCAGTCTCTGAGTCTGTTTCTGAGACATATTCAAAAATATAGTCTAGGTTATCATCAGATTCCTCTAAAGGTTCCATAAAACAAGACTTAGCAATTTCTATTTGTTTAGTAAGATCTTTTTTATCCTTCTTTTTCGGACATTCATTTGCATAATGTCCTTCTTCTTGGCAATACCAGCACTTACAGTTTTCTTTTTTATTTGGGCAATAGTCACTTTTTTGCCTTTTGTTTTTACTGTTATTTCTTGTTCTAAAATACCTCTTTTTTCTCCAGTTTGGATAGTATTTTCTTTTTCTAAATTGATATTTTTTCTTTCTCTAAAATTTTTTATTAAGCCCATATTTTTGGGGTATCTCTTCATTATTCTGACAGCAGATTCTAATTATATTTGCAAATCTTTTTTGAGTTGCTTCTTGCATACAACGCTCTTTTATTTCCTCTCTTATTGCAGCGGTTGCTCTACCAAAATTATTTTCAATTGTCCCTCTATTTATTTCTCTTATAAATCTTCCCATTATAAATTCATTAGCAGGATATGGAAGTTTTGTTATATACATACTAAGATAATGATTTTTATCTTCTTCTTTTAATTTGTAATAATGTATTCTATATTCACATATATAAGATTCCACATTACATAGATCATATATATGGATATTAGCTAAATGATTTTTTGCTTCTTGATATTCTTTATTATAGACTTCTTGTTTATAATCTATAATATTTTTTCCAAAAAATTCTTTATATAGAATCATCATTATATATAATATCTTATCATAAGCTGTTATTTTTGTTGCTAAATCTTCTATTATTTGGTTTTCTATTGATGTCATATAATCTCTTATAGTTCCTTTAGTATGAAATCCTATGTAATTCCAAATATCTCTTCCAGACAATTCACTAAGTTTTGGATTAGTAAAAGCTTCTAATAGAAAGGAATTCAACCAATTTTCGAAAATTTCTTTTTCATTCTTTTTACAGTCTAAATCAAGCATTCTTTCTCCTTCCATTTCCTGGATTTTAGGAACGTACTTTGATGGTATTTTTGTATATTTTGAATCTTTATTTATAAACCCTTTTTTAAAAGCATAATTATCAAAACATGTTTCCCATTTATATTGAGATTGGTTATCTTTAGATGTTCCAGCTTCATTTTTTACTTGTATTGAAATTGCTGGTTCTTCGTCACTTAAATAATCTAGGATGTGTTCTTCATTTTCTATATTTTCAGAATTTACTAATTCTTCTTCTATTTGAAATCCTTGTTCCATAATATTATTTTCTTGAGCCATTTTTAATTGTTTAAAAAGCATTGTAACTTCTTCTAATTTTTCTTCAATATTCATAATTTTAGTGGTGATTTTACTTTTAGATCTGTTATGTTGATTATATTTTGAAATTTTTCTTCTTTGGGATTCTCTTTTTCTTTATTTCTTTGAAATTTTATGAATACTAATATTTCTTCAAGCATATCTACTATAGAATTTAATTGTGGGTTAAAAGTATGATAAAGATGTGGGGAATCATTTCCATGGTAACATTTCTTAGCAATTCCGTGTGAAAAATAAGTTTTTTCAGGTTTTTGAAGTCCTTCAACAAAACTTATAGTAAAATAAAGATTTTGAGAAAAATTATTTTGTATTGATTTTAAGAATTCGGTGTCATTACAGTTAACATTAGTTAAAATCATTAATTTTTGGTCTATTAATTTTGATAACTTGATTATTTCTTCTCTTAAATCTTTTAATTTACTTTTTTTCATTAGCTGACGCTTTTTTTTTTTTAGAGTTACGGTTTAAAGTGTGGCTTTAGAAAGTGTGGTGTAGACAAATCTTTAAATCTGTACCACTTTTACTCTATACACTAAAATTCTCCTCGATAAATATATAGTCACGGGACATATAAAGCTACAGAATTATGTATGTATGTGGTCCTTCAACTCCCCAAGGCTCCATTCACGTCTGATGTTCCAATTTTCAGCAGGTTCGGAGTCTGGCCCACGAGTATTAAGTAGGAAAAAATTTTAAATGTACTAAAAATATTTTTGTTGATTTTAATTAATATATATTATATATATTTTTATAATTTATATCAATAATAAAAATAATTAAAATATTGATATTTTTGGTATATTTAAAATTCTTTTATTAGGTAGTAAATATGAGTAATATAAAAGAATTAGTTTATATCAAAAATATGAAAGAGTAAAAATTTATAAGGATGAAAAATTTATTAATTTAATATTTTAAAAATTTAAATTTAGATATAATACTTTTTTATTTTATGTTTTTTTTTTAATTTATCTGGTGGTCAAAAAAATTTTATGATGATCCAATTGTTATGACTATAGACACACTTCAATGTTATCGTGGTACTTAGATTTATTCAATCTTAAGACCAAGTCAGTTTACTTACTCACACATACAAATTTTAATTCTGATTTTTATTTATAATTATTCACCTCTTCAAAAAATAGTTAAGATTAAATTTAATTAATGATCTAAATTAATCATTTAAAATTTTTACTATAAATATTTATCCTATCACATTTTTTAAAAATTTTTTAAATTATTTCATATTATTTTTTATATTTTTATATACATCTATATTTTTTTAGAATATTTTATGACTTTTTAAAATCTTTTAGAGTCTTTTAAAGTATTTTAAAATCTTCTAAAATATTTTAAAATATTTTAAAATAATCTAAAATATTTTCAAACATTTTAAAAAAATATATAATACCATTAAATTTAACCTTTTAAAATTTACAAAGCTACCAACTACCAACTATATGCTTAAAATTCCTCCTCATCACTATTCATTATGTGTATTTGTTATTATGTAATGTAACCCTATATGCTATGTACTTTTACATAAACATATTATCACACAGTCAAATATCTCTATCCCAGTCATGGACTCATGGTGTCCACATTATGGGTTCATGCTCTATTGCCCTTAATGTTTATATATCTGTCGTACTTGTTCGTGCTCTTGCTTCTATATTCTTTGTTTAGAAATATTTATTTTGAGAAAAAATATTGAATCGCAAGACGAGTGTGTTAGAATAATTAATTTTCAATAACCCAGATCATCCATATTGAATCACAAAAAATATAACATAATACGGAAGCGTACCTGAATTCATAAACATGAATCATACGATTGGAAGAATTTGGATCTTGTGGTTCTTTCGATCTTCCTCAACCAAAGCCTTCTGTATTCCTAGGAGGCTGAACTGCAACTCTTTTGATGGGGAAAGAGTAACAAAGGCGGCTTTGGTATATTGGGGACCGAAACCCTGAAGGTCTATTTATATTTGAGCATGGCACCCATTAAACCCTTAAGCCCAAATAAAATAGTATCTAAAGCCCAAAAGATAATATATCTAAAATCCAAAAAGATAATTATCTAAGGAACAAAAGATAATATCTGGTTTTATTCTCATTTAATTCCAAATCAAAAGTAATAATGACTTATTCAATTAGCATTTATAACAATAAATGAGATCATCATTATATAAGTCATTTAATTTGAAATAGCATCATTTGTGATTATAATTGATATATGTATTGCCCACAAATAAGTTAGGAAATTAAATAATTTCCTAACAATCTCCCACTTGGGCTATACATATATTCTTTCTTGACATAATCACATTTTATAAACTTTATGCGCGCATCTGAATGCTATTTCTTTCATTACTTTAACAATCTGGTCCGTCTCATACATTAGATATGGAACTACCGCAGCTTTTATCACATTAAATGCCGTGACTAAACCACGCCAATCACCATCCTAATATACTTAACGACATAGATCAAATTTGGATGAGTAATATGAAAATTACATGCCAAGTGATCTCATGCATGTCTATTTCCAGCTGGTCCAACTTTATTGAGATCAAACACAATACAAATATTTGCAAAATGAACATTTCATATAACATGAAATAAACCATCAACTTAATTCTGCAGAAAATAACTCAATATCTGTCATAGAACATATAACATGAAATAAACTCCCACTAAACCAAGGCATCATAAATATTGACACCCATCCGAGCAGTGTGCTCATGAAAAACTTTAGGGTTCAATCCCTTGGTAATGGGTCTGCTAGCATATACTCTGTTTCCATATGTCCTATGGAAATCTGTTTTTCTTAAACTTTCTCCTTGACAACTAAGAAACTTGATGTCTATATGCTTCGATTTTGTCAAGCTCTTATTGTTATTGGAGTATAGTACTTACTGACTTGTTGTCACAAAATATCTTTAATGGCCCTTTCAATGTCATCTACTATATGAAGCTTAGTGACAAAGTTTCGCAACCATATGCCATGAAATCGGAATCAGAGTACCTAATGATCTCCAAATTTTCTGATCTCCGATAAATAAGCATGTAATCCTTTGTTCTCTTTAGATAACGCATTATGCGTTTTAACAACTATCCAATGATCCATATCCGGATTGCTCAAGTATCTACCTAACACTCCCACTATAAATGATATATCAGGATGTATGTAGACTTGAGCATACATTAAACTTCCTAGTGCTGATGCATAAGGCTTATCATGCATTGTTGTCCTCTCAAGATCATTTTTAGGGCATTGTTTGAGACTAAACTTGTCTCCTTTAGCTACGGGTGTGTCCATTGGTCTACAATTTTCCATGCCATATCTACTTAAAATCTTTTCGATATAGTTCTTTTGTGATAATCCGAGAATACTTTGAGAACGATCTCTTAGTATCTCGATTCCTAATACAAAAGAGGCATCACCAAGATCTTTCATTTCGAATTTGTTCGATAGAAATTTCTTAGTTTCATGCAACAAGCCTATATCGTTGCTGGCAAGTAGAATGTCATCAACATCTAAGACCAAAAGGATATATTTACTCCCACTGAACTTGCGGTATACACATTTATCTATAATATTTACCTCAAAACCATATGAGGTAATAACTTGATGAAACTCGTGATACCATTAACGGGAAGCTTGTTTGAGATCATAGATGGATTTTCTCTTTTCTCTATTGGATCTCCTTAATGACACTTCTTGAGGTTGTTGAGCTTGCTGCATGGATTGGGATTGAGGAGGATTCTCATTATTTTTCTGTGCTGTAGCAGTATCTTGAGCAACAACGATATTCTCATTGTTCTCATGTACTGTAACTGGATCTACAGTAGGATTCTCATTGTGCTTTTGTACTATAACTGTGTCTTGAACAATAATAGGTACAAAGACCTGATCATTGTCAGTTACAGAATCCTCATCAAAAGCAACATTCCTAACATTTCCTTCCCCCCAAACTCAACATCCTCAAGAAATCTCGCATTTTCCGTCTCAAAAATAGACCTTGATGCAGGATTATAAAACTTGTACCCCCGTGAACGCTCAGCGTAACCAACAAAGTAGCAACTAATTGTCCTGCAGTCCAATTTTTTTCATGCGGCCTATAAGGTCGCGCCTCAGCTGGACATCCCCAAATATGCAAATGCTTTATACTGGGCCTTTTCCCAGTCCAAATTTCATATGGGGTTTTGTTAACTGCTTTGCTTGGCACCCTATTAAGGATGTACACTGCGGTCTTTAAGGCTTCTCCCCAGAGTGATTCAGGCAAGGAAGAATGACTAATCATACTTCTCACCATGTCCTTAAGAGTTCGGTTCCTTCGCTCTGCAACACCATTCATGCTAGGTTTGCCTGGCATAGTGTATTGCGGAACAATACCACACTCCTCTAGGAAAAGAGCAAAAGGTCCGGGACGTTGCTCACCTGAACCATCATATCTTCCGTAGTATTCACCACCACGATCAGATTTGACAGCTTTGATTTTCTTTCCAAGTTGAAGTTCAACTTCAGCTTTGAAAGACTTGAAAACATCCAAGGCTTGGGACTTTTCATGAATTAAATATAGATACCCATAACGAGAGTAATCATCTATGAACGTAATAAAGTACCGTTGTCCATTCCAAGAGACAGTAGGGAATGGGCCACATATATCGGTATGTATCAGTTCTAAGACATCTTTAGCTCTCTCGGCACCTAATTTCCTTTCGTTTGTCCTTTTCCCCCTTTATGCACTCAATGCAGACTTCAAAGTCCGCCAATTTTAGGGGTCCAAGAATTCCATCCGACACAAACCTCTGAATTCTCTGTTTAGAGATGTGGCCTAGGCGCTTGTGCCATAATGATGCCGAATTCTCATTAAGTTTTTGTTTTGTACCCGTTTGCAGTATTTCATTATTATAGGAATTTTAAGTTAAGCCTATATAGATTATCCACCAAATGACCAGAGCAAATATTATTCGAATTATAAAAGAGACTGACTTTGTTGTCTCCGAATGAACAAAAATAACCTGATTTGTCCAAACGAGAAACAGAAACCAAATTTCGTCTAAATGACGGACATAAAATGTCTCTAATAAATCCAAATAAAATCCACTCGTGGAACATAATCTAAAGGTTCCTATAGCTTCGACTGCAACTATATTGCCGTCTGCCACGTAGATGTATCTTTCAGCATCACTTGGCGGTCGGCTCCACAGGCAACCCTGCATAGTGACACTTACATGAGTAGTAGCAGCAGAATCTACCCACCAAGTATCAACAGGTGCATAACTTAAACTAGCCTCAGAACAAACGAAAGTGAGAATTATACCCTTCTTCACACGCCAAGTGGCATATTTGGTACAATCCTTCTTCATGTGTCCCACCTTCTTACAGAAGAAACAGGTTGAAACTTGATCCTGTTTCTTAGCCTTTTTCTGCTAAGAAGGCGCATCCGCAGTAGTATCACGCTTTCTTTTATACTGAGAAGATAAAGCCATGTGAGCACTGAATTTCTTAGTAAAGAATTTCTCAACATCCTTTAGGAACTGTTTGGCATCTTTATCCTCAGTAATTGAGCCCCGAAACGCCTCAGGAATTGACCGTTTCATGATCATAATGCTCATTCGATTGGATCTCTCCCACTTCTCTATTTTAACCTCATTGAGGTTTTCCGGAGTGGAAGTGGGTTTCTCCTCTCGAAGAGCTGTGTCTAGATCCATACAACCGAGGACAATCTCCACGGTATCCTTCCAAACTTTAAAGTTTGAACCATTCAGCATAGGAATACTGCTAATTTGCGCAGAAACATTGGTAGCTAAAGCCATAGTTTCTGGATTAGAACAAAAGGAACATACAGTAAATATTAGATATTAATGGGTAAAAATCCATATTGAGATATCTAGCACAACATTAATTTTCAATCTTTGGATAGAAAAATTAACTGTAAGTGATACTCTCATTACAGTAATCAAATATTGTCAAAATTCATGTCACACATTAAGCCTTTCTTTGGACCGACTGAATGCGCACATGGAAACTTAAACTTCGCAACCTATTTATTACCGCATATATTTTCTATTAATTGGCCAAACAATAACCTTCCTTTAGGCCGATTATTGACCGCATAATTAATAGAAAATAAACAAAAGTGTGCAATGCTTATTATTTGGCCAAACAATAAACTTCCTTTGGGCCGATTATTGTTCGCATAAATAATAAGTATTACTTTATTCTTAATTAGTTACCCAAACATGTATTTACCATCAATATGTGTATGTAATTCGGCCAAATATAGACCTTCCTTTGGGCCGACCAATATTCGCATGAATTACATATCACCATATTCCTAATGTTTTGAATAAATCAATTTTCACAAAAGAGGCTACTTTGGCAGCATAATGTTCAATCAATTTATTCTAAAACCAAATCTTTATATTAGATGGGTATAATAATCCAAATTGTTACTAATTTCCTTATGTAACAATAAAAATACTTTTTTTTATTATTCAAATATTATTAATATGTACATATAACTTGGCCAAATATAGATCTTCTTTTGAATAGATCAATATTCGCATAAGTGATATATATATAATAATCTTTATATCCCAAAAAAAATTATTAATCAACTGTATGCTAAATTAATAGAATAAATCAATTATCATATCAAATTAAAAAAAATAGATACAGTAAAATATATATATGCGCGGACAATAATATATATATATACACGCAATCATATTAAACCCACACCAAAAGGCTTAATAGAGCCATACATATATGCACAGTAGCACAACCATGGTAAACGTATGTGTATAAAGAATTGCAATACAGAATATTTGCATTAAAAAAAATAATCCTTGTGCTCGTGCCTCAGTACCATATATATATATATATATATAACGCGCACATACATAAATATATATATATATATATCGATCGAAAGAATATTACAAAAATACTGATAATTTTGATGACTAAATTATGGATGGCTCTGATACCACTTGTTAGAATAATTAATTTTCAATAACCCAGATCATCCATATTGAATCACAAAAAATATAACATAATACGGAAGCGTACCTGAATTCATAAACATGAATCATACGATTGGAAGAATTTGGATCTTGTGGTTCTTTCGATCTTCCTCAACTAAAGCCTTCTGTATTCCTAGGAGGCTGAACTGCAACTCTTTTGATGGGGAAAGAGTAACAAAGGCGGCTTTGGTATATTGGGGACCGAAACCCTGAAGGTCTATTTATATTTGAGCATGGCACCCATTAAACCCTTAAACCCAAATAAAATAGTATCTAAAGCCCAAAAGATAATATATCTAAAATCCAAAAAGATAATTATCTAAGGAACAAAAGATAATATCTGGTTTTATTCTCATTTAATTCCAAATCAAAAGTAATAATGACTTATTCAATTAGCATTTATAATAATAAATGAGATCATCATTATATAAGTCATTTAATTTGAAATAGCATCATTTGTGATTATAATTGATATATGTATTGCCCACAAATAAGTTAGGAAATTAAATAATTTCCTAACAGAGTGAAAAAAAAAGTGGCAATTTGTTTAATTAATTCTAGAAACAGTAACAAATAGGTAAAAAAGCCAATAGCAAAAATAGTGAGAAAGTGATCAAATTTTTTTAAAATAAAAAATTAATAAAATAATAAAATAAAAAATTATTTACTTTTAAATTAAAATAATAAAATTTATATTTTATAAAAATTATAAATTAATAATAATTAATCCTTTATTTTACTGTTTTACTACTTTTTTATTTTGAAGAATTTAAATTCGTAAAAAAGAGAGACATTAAATTTTGCCAAATATAACTTTTTATTATTAAAAGTATTTAATAACAAAAAATTAATAAAAAATAATCAAAACTTATTTTATTTAATAATAATAATAATAATAATAATAAATATAAAATAAAATAAATTTTAATTTTTTTTCTTCACGATAATCCAAAATTAAAGAATAAACATAAGGCTGAAAGATTAAACAATATAATTACTCTCCACATTCAAATAATTTTAGCATCTAAATTTATTCAAGTAAGTTAGAGACATGCGTTTTTTGACTTTTTTCTTCTTTTCTTCCCGCGCTTCTCTTCCTCCTCCTCCTCTTTACACTCATTTATACACAGAGCGTCTTCTTGTTCTTCGTCTTTTTTTGTTCACGTTCCTCCTCCTCCTTCTCCTCCTCATTCTCCTCCTTCTTTTTCACGTTCCTTCTTCTCTTTATGTATTTTTTTCTTATTGTTATTCTTTTGTTGTTATTGCTGTTGTATTTTTTATCTTTTCCTCCTTCTCTATAGTGAAGAAGCAGTATAAGGTGAGAAAGAAGAGTTTTAAATTGTGCATAACAAAAATAAACCGAAATTATATTTAGAAATGAATTGAAATTATATTTAGAATGAACTATTTCAGTTCATTCTAAATGTAATTTCAGTTCATTTTTTAATATAATTTTGGTTCATCTCTGAGTGGATTATTTTGTTATGATTCTTCTTGTTTTACTATTTTGAGAGGAATAAAACTAAGAGAGAAGAAAAATCAAAGAAATAAGAAGAAATAAGAAGAAAAAATTCCTCAAAACTTCTCATCATGTTTTTCTTTCTTTTGTCTTGTTTATCTAATCA
The DNA here is from genome assembly GCF_003086295.3 of Arachis hypogaea. Classification (NCBI taxonomy): domain Eukaryota; kingdom Viridiplantae; phylum Streptophyta; class Magnoliopsida; order Fabales; family Fabaceae; genus Arachis; species Arachis hypogaea. Next base: position 144,118,120 of record NC_092048.1, read on the forward strand.
AATAAAGAAGAAAAAACACATAATGTTGCAAAATTATTTTGATGGATTTGGATGTGGTTTTGTTCATGATTATTCAATTTAGTTTGTGAGTTTGTTTTCAACTTAAGTTTGTGTGTCATAATTATTAAGTAATTTCGATTTATTCTGAATTTAAACAAGGTGCATTTAGTCTGTACTTGTTTTTAAATAAGTTTACATTCTGAATTTAATTTTCGATTCTTTTTAAATATAATTTCAGTTTATTTCTGAATATAATTTCGGTTCATTTCTGTTATGTACAATTCAAAACTCTTTCTCCTCACTTTCTACTGCTTTTTTACCAGGGACAGAAGGCAAAAAAGAAAAAAAATATAACAATAACAATAACAAAAGAATGACGATAAAAAAATACGTAAAGAAAAAGAAACGCGAAAAAGAAGAAAAAAGATAAGGAATTAAAAAAGAAGGCAAAAAAATAAAAGCTCTATATGTAAACGAGTGTGAAAAAAAAGAGAAAAAAAAAAGAAGAAGAAGAAAAAATAAAGATGAAAAAAAAAAAAAGGAGAAGAAGAACTCTTTTAATGATAATAATTTTTATTAATGTAATAATGTTAGACCTACTTAAAAAAAATTAAATAAAAAAATACTCGGATGTTTATCAACTTTTTAAAAATATAATTGGGGTATTGGATTCGGGGCCTTAATCGAGATTACCGGCTTTAATTAAAACTGAAGTGGGGCCCACAATAGGAACCGTGAGCGAGACACAGGTGATGATGCAACGAACACATGCTCAACTGACGATGGTGACAAACGTAAACGCGTTACGTGTCATTCACACACCACCAACATGCATTCCACACGCTTCTGGGACCATCTCCTTTCTTTCTATAATTCTCTTCCAATCCCCACATTACATAACTATGCTGATTTCAGGATATACAACCCTCTCAACTTATTTCTAATCTAAATTGTTTTCGCCTGAGCTTGTTTTTTGCAGCATCAACCTTTCAGTAATCTTTCTTGAGAAATGGCATTTGCCTAGGCCTGCATATATTTTCCAAGTGAGAAATGATAGAAATTCAATATTTTTTATTAATATTAGTCAATTTAATCAATATTTTATTTTTTATATTATTATGATTTAAAATTAATAATTTATTATTATGATTTAAAAAATAATAAATTTTGTGGTCACATAATTTTACTCTAATTAGAGCCTTAACTATTATTAAAAAAAATTAAAGGTTTTATATTTTAATTATAGTGCTTTGTGATTCTGTGTAAGAGAAATTTCACTAAGTGCATTTACAAATTAAAACAAAAATACTAGTTATTTTTTAACTTTCAGTTTTTAATCAATTTTTAAAAATTTATTATTATTTAATTAATTTAAATACTCATTTTCACGTATTAGTTGGTCAAAAATTAGAAGAGTTACTTGTTTTTTATTTTCTTTCTTATTTGAAGACTGAGTTGTACTGAATTGATTTTAATGATTAATTTTAATATACATCTAATATAATTGTTGTTCATTATGTGATGATGATTGTAATCAAGTTACTAAATATGCAGCACTTGAATAATCTTAGAAATTAAGATAAGAGATTAGAAAAAAAGTCTATATATTTACTATGTATATGTCAAATGATACAAAATATAGTGTATTATTAAACAAATAAAAAAAACTATCTACTAATTCAAATTCAAATTTCTTAAAAACACTTATTTAGTTGTCTACAATAACAACTCACACAAAAAGGTGGCGGAGGATATACATGGGGGACACTTATTGATGTTACAAAATAAAGTGGTAACGTTGTTGCCAAATTAAAGTTGGATCCACCAAAATCATAAAGCTTGGTACATGGCTACATGCATTGCATTACATGTGACGGAAATGACATTCCTCTCAAACGTGGAAATTAAACAATTCCATCTACATACAAAGCCAAAAATTGAATATATATGATCAGATCTAGAATTGATCAAAGGAGATAGGACCCAACAAGAACAAATTAAACCAAGTGGCTTTATCATGTGAGGAAAGTTGAGATGGGTATCCTATATCAGAATCAAATTTTATATCTTTTTTGTTTTTTCATCAGGTTAATTATATAACCTTTTTGTTTGTAAATTAAACTTTATTATTGGTCCTACTATTGGCATACACGTGACATGCATATTATTGGAACTAAGGTAGGTTTAGTAATGCAGCTCCACTTGCTCAACAAGTACTGTTTCGTTATTATTGGAATTGATATATAGACAACACATATATGGAAAGTGTTTTCCTAAATTCATTAAACAGTCAAGAGATAAGTCACAAAATAAAGCATGTGCATGTTGAAATAGAAAAAAAAAAATACTTATGGAAAGTTGCTTTAGTTTGGATCAGTGCTAATGCACTAAATTAATGCTGGGATATAGTGGATAAGTAAAACCTAAAAAGATTTATATGCATGAGTCATCAGCAATTCTGTTCTTAGTTTAATATATAATTAATTTTTTGGAACTATCTTAAGAACATTAGATAATAATATTATAAGTTAAAAGTTTTAATAGAACAATACTAATTATAAATTTTTAAATGTATTAAATCCATTGATTATGTGGTTGTTTAAGTGCTATTATTTTGATAAAAAAAAATTTTTTTTAATTAAAAAAGATCTTTTTTTTAGTATGTTTGACAAATTTTTAGTAGTAAAAGTAAAAGCACTAGAAAAATAAAAATATTATTTTTAAGAAGGTATAATTTACATCTTTTTTAAAAAAATTTTTTCTTAAAAAAAGATATTTTTTATATAATAAATAAACAAAAATACTTTTATATTGTTATACCCAAACATAATTGATAGATAAAAAGATATTTCTACATGAAATACCTAAACATAAAATTACTTTTACTTTTTCATAAGATCTTTTAAAAAAAGATAACTCGAAAAAAGATCACTCAACCAAACAAGCTCATATATATTGTAAAAATCAACTTGACATCGAAAATAGGCTCGATTATATATTACTTATCCTCGTTTCCAGAATCTTCCACATAGCCATCATGCTTCATGCATGAACTTGACATAAGATTATATTGATGAGGAAGTAGAAAGTATTTTCTCTTTTTATTCAAAACTTTTTCCATCGCTAACTAAAGACATGTTCATATATATCTTATTTTTAGAATGATCAAGAAATGCATGATTACATTTTTGTTTTATCCGTAGAAAACTAACCACATGTGCGTAGAAAGATGGAAGAATAAAAAAGTACAACAAAGGTATAGAACCATTGTTAAGAAAAGGAAATAATAATTGATGAGATTAAGTTTCCTTTTAATTTTGTACTAAAAATTTAGTGACAGCACTATACATTATGATCATATATGATGATGACCTGTTAATAGGTGATGATTGAATAATTATGAAAAAATGATTATACCAAAATATATTAAAATCAAGAAGGCGAATCTGCCAACGATAATACCGACATTAAAATTATTGCAATGAAGGAACTTTACATGTATATCAAATCGAATAAATTAATTTCCGAAACTGATTGCGAAATAAACGTTATAGTTTTATTTTAAAGTGATAAATACAGAAGTATATGATATGATATTTAAGTACCATCAACATTCAACAACCATGTACCTAGGTAGTAGTACACAAGAATCTCAGCGGATTTTTGAGGTTGCTTGATAGCGATTTCTACGACGGAGATTCTTTAATGAGACTATGCAATATACAGTTGGGTTCAAATTTTATTTAATCAAATCAGTCAAATCATCCTACGACTTTCAGGTATCAACTTTACATGAAGTCGACTGCACTTAAGTTTCCACAAAAAAAAATTATGATAACAGCAAATACCAAACACGTGATGCTCCAATAACAGCAAGTAATTTCTCATTTACATGTCTCTGACTTTTCATTCTCTAGTTCCAATGCCTATGCTCTAATGCTCCATTCAAAACCATTCACCGCTCTTTAGCACCCACTTGTAAATTCTTCATATTTCCAAAAAAGTTTTCAACACTTCAACTTAATTTCAGGTTTGAATGCATTATGCAATATCTATATATACTCCTCAACTTTATTCTTATTTATCTTTTTCAAACAAAAAATAATGCCATTTCCAAGTGGAATTGATTGATTGAGGAAACTTTTCTTCGATGTTTACTCTTCTGCTGTCTCTGAACTTTCCAGTGTTTCCTTCAACTTCAACCATGGCCATTGTGGATACTCTGCTTGTAACAGCCAATGTGGCATTCTTCTATGCAATTCTGATATGGCTGCTTCTTCACACTTTGAGACAAAGCAAGCTTCAACGTGCTGTGTTTCTCCAACAAGGACCAAAATTCTTCTCCATTATCACTCTCCTATTCAATTTCATTCTTACCCTTTTAACTATAGCTTTTGCAGTTCATGAATATAGGACTAATAAAATAGTGAGATATAGTTCTGTTACATTTGCTCTAACATGGGTTATGGCAAGCTTGGTTTCATTCTATTCAATGAAGAAGACAACAAGAGATAACAAAAGATTCCCTTTTGTTCTGGTTCTCTGGTGGGTCTGGGCCAGTATCATAGAGGCAATCTCAGTTTCTATTGGACTAATGAAGAACAACTTTGAATACTTGGACTTCTGGAATTTCTTGTCAGAGGATGATAACATAGTTGGTGTGGTTTCCTTGCCTATGTTGTTGTTGCTTTTGTGTTTGAGTTTTTGTGCAAGAGAAGAACAACACAACACTGACATGGAACAGCTCTTGGTTCACCCTGGAGAAGAAGAAGAAGAAGATGATGATGATGAAGATGGAGAGAACTTCACAACTGCAGGCATTTGGAGCCAACTCACATTTCGATGGCTGAATCCCATTTTTAGAAAGGGTCGAGTTCAGAAGCTTGAGCTTGCTCACATTCCTGATGTTCCTCATTCTGAAACTGCAGAAAATGCTTCTTCCTTATTGGAAGAATCGCTTCGCAAACAGAAACTTGAAGGGGCTTCCTTGGCTAAAGCTATAACCAGTTCTGTGTGGAAGTCCTTGGCTTTAAATGCAGTTTTTGCCGGTATATTTTATTACACTTTGGATGCTATGTACTTTTTTACATTTATTGTTTATGGTGATTACTGATTTGTTTTTGTTTTATATTTGAAGGGGTTAATACAATTGCATCTTATATGGGTCCATTGTTGATTACATACTTTGTCAATTTCTTGGTGGATGATAATTCCAATTCAAGCATCCAATGCGGCCTCATTCTTGCATTCATATTCTTCCTCTCAAAGACATTGGAGTCACTGAGCCAAAGACAATGGTACTTTGGTGCTCAGAGAATTGGAATTCGAGTGCGCGCGGCTCTTATGACTCTAATTTACAGCAAGTCTTTAATGATCAAGTGTGCAGGGCCAACCCATGGAAAAATCATAAACTTGGTGAATGTGGATGTTGAAAGAATTGGGGATTTCTGCTGGTACATTCATGGAGTTTGGTTGCTTCCAGTTCAGGTTATTTTGGCCTTAGTGATATTGTACATAAACTTGGGATTCTTGCCTTCAATTTCTGCACTTGCTGTCACCATTTTGGTTATGGTGTGTAACACACCTTTGGCCAATATGCAAGAAAAGTTACACTCCAAGATCATGGAAGCTAAGGATACAAGAATCAAGATGACTTCAGAGACAATGAAGAACATAAGGATACTGAAATTGCATTCATGGGAATCTACATTCTTACAGAAACTCCTCCAATTGAGAGACACTGAGAAGAGTTGGCTGCAGAAGTACCTCTACACTTGCTCAGCAGTAGCAACTCTTTTCTGGACTTCTCCAACTTTGGTTTCTGTTGTTACTTTCGGCATCTGCATACTGGTGAACACAGAACTGACTGCGGCTACTGTCCTCTCGGCCTTGGCAACTTTTCGGATTCTGCAGGAACCAATCTACAATCTTCCTGAGCTGATTTCCATGATAGCTCAAACAAAAGT